>NC_053439.1:31169270-31439270 GCF_007990345.1 Gossypium hirsutum | reverse complement strand
TTCACATTAAATTCTCGTATTTTTATTAATTTAACAAATTAGTCCGTAATAAAAAAATTATCAAAATCACTTAACAAAATACTGTTAAATATAAATTGACATTCCAAATTCACCATCGGACATAAAAAATCACAAGATTCATCAATGGACATAATCAAAATCTTTAACTATTTCAAAGTCGAAGGTACGTGCTAGCTGGACCTAATTGCAACAATATCAAAAACATAAAAAATACTAAAAATGGAGCTAAATTGAACTTACATGCACCATCAAAAGAATGGACAAAGCTTCAAAACCTTCCAAGGAGTTTTTCATCTTTTCAATTCGATGAAGAAGCAATGTAAAAGATGATAAAACATTTTGGCTTAATTTAATTATCAAATTACTATTTTGTCCCTTTTATAAACATCCAAAATTTCATGCTTTTAGTTGCCCAAAACCGTCCACTATATTCCTAAATGGTCTAATTACCATTTAAGCCCCTTTTCCTTTATTCAATTAATCATTTAGTCACTCACATCAAATAATGATTAAATTTTACATCTTTTACAATTTAGTCCTTTTTAATTAATTTACATTCGAAACGTTAAAATTTTTCAACAAAACTTTAATACAACCTTAATGACACTTCGTAAATATTTATAAAACACTTATGGCTCCATTTATAAAAATGAGGTCTCGATACCTGAATTTCTAAACCCACTTGCACTTAATAAATCGCTTATAAAATAAAAATCGCTATATCAAATACCTTTTCAAGGTCACAACTAACTCATAAATATTAAATATAATATTTACAAACTTACTCGTCGAATTTGGTGGCTTCGAAAGCACAGTCTCTAACACCACTAAAAAACGGGTTGTTACAAGTCTTCCCCCCTTACGAAAATTTTGTTCTCGAAATTTCTCACTTGATAAAAGTCGTCAAGTTGAGTCTTTCTGTCTTCTTCTTAATGGTAACCCACAGATAAGTCCATCATAACTCATTTCGATTCAGAACTCATATTCGAAGTCACATCAGAATTTGATGTTATACTGAATTTATTTGAATAGCCATGATGTTCTCCTATCACAAATTTATCATTAGCAGCATAACTACTGAGAAATTCCCAATGATTGTCAATCAAAACATAACTGAGAAACCCGAATTATCAACTCTGACTAATGCTTCTGACATATTTGTATCTGTAGCTTTCAACTGATATATGTTCCCTTTTTTTCCTGAAAAGCATCAAGCAATATCATTTAACACAAGCACGATAGCTTCAACTATTAAGACGACTTTAACTCTAATAACATTCCCCGATTATAGTTGATCTAATAGATATATTTTTGTATCATGTCTTCTAGAATATGATTTCTTCATTCAGACTATATGTCTATTTACCCGTGAATCCACAAACTTTATTCCCGAACCTGAGGATAGACTCAAATGCGTATAACTCAATTAACTTTTCAAATGAATAACCCACTATGATTAAAACAACTGAGTCGATTTTATCAATCGAATAATAACATTCAATTTAATCAAAAATATGCATAGTACAATTCATACGAACTTACCTGACTAAATTGCAAAAATATCAAAGTTTAGGGGCATTTTGATAATTTTCCATTTTTCTTGATTTTCCACCCGATCTTGATCTCAATTAATAATTTCATTAAATTTATCAATTTAGGTAGTAAAACACTGTACTTCATGCAATTTGGTCATTGTTGACATTTTTACAAAATTGTCCCTAAAGTTTTACTTTTATTCAATTTAGTCTCTAACCCCAAAACATGCAAATTAACCATTTTTAATACAAACCCAAGCTAGCCGAATGTTCATAGTATTCAAAACATCCCATTTATGCAACAATTACACATTAAATCCTCGTACTGTTATTAAATTAACAAATTAGTCCGTAATCGAAAAATTCATCAAAATCACTTAACAAAATACTTTTAAATATAAATCAACATTCCAAATTCACCATCTAAAATAAAAAATCACAAGATTCATCAATGGAAAATTTCAAAATATTTAACAGTTTCAAAATCGAAGGTACGGGCTAGCTGGACCTAATTGCAACGATCTAAAAAACATAAAAATTATTAAACACGGGGCTAAATTGAACTTACATGCACCCTCAAAAGAATGGCCAAAGCTTCAAGACCTTCCATGCAGTTCTTCATCTTTTCAATTCAGTGAAGAAGCAATGTAAAAGATGATAAAACATTTTAGCTTTATTTAATTTAATTTAATTATCAAATTACTATTTTGTCTCGTTTATAAACATCCAGAATTTCATGCTTTTAGTTGCCCAAAACCATCCAATATATTCTTAAACGGTCTAATTACCATTTAATCCCCTTTTCCTTTATTCAATTAATCATTTAATCACTCACATCAAATAGTGATTAAATTTTACATATTTTACAATTTAGTCCTTTTTAATTAATTTACTATCGAAACGTTAAATTTTTTCAACGAAAATGTAATACCACCTTAATGATACTTCATAAATATTTATAACAAAATTTACGGCCCCATTTATAAAAATGAGGTCCTGATACCTCAATTAACACTTAAACTTAATAAATCGCTTATAAAATAAAAACCACTATATCAAAAACGTTTTCAAAGTCACAATTAACTCGTAAATTCTAAATATAATATTTACAAATTTACTCGTCGAATTTGATGGCTTCGAAACCACAATTTCTGACACCACTGAAAAACGGGTTGTTATAACTCTTCCCCCTTACGAAAATTTCATCCTCGAAATTTCTCAACTGATAAAAGTCGTCAAGTCGAGTCTTTCTGTCTTCTTCTTAATGGTAACCCATAGATAAGTCCATCATAACTCATTTCGATTCAAAACTCATATAAGAAGTTACATTAGAATTTGATATTATACCGAATTTAATTGAATAGCATGATGTTCTCCTGTCACAAATTTATCATTAGCAGCATAACTACTGAGAAATTCCCAGTGATCGTCAGTCAAAACATAACCGAGAAACCCAGATTATCAGCTCGGACTGATGCTTCTGACATATTTGTGTCTGTAACTTTCAACTGATAAATGTTCCCCTTTTTCCTAAAAAGCGTCAAGCAATATCATTTAACACAAGCATGATAGCTTCAACTATTAAGACGACTTTAACTCTAATAACATTCCCCGATTATAGTTGATCTAATAGATATATTTTTGTATCATGTCTTCTAGAATATGATTTCTTCATTCAGACTATATGTCTATTTACCCGTGAATCCACAAACTTTATTCCCAAACCTGAGGATAGACTCAAATGCGTATAACTCAATTAACTTTTCAAATGAATAACCCACTATGATTAAAACAACAAGTCAATTTTATCAATTGAATAAGAACATTCAATTTAATCAACAATATACATAGTATAGTTTATACGAACTTACCCAGCTAATTTGCAAAAATATCAAAGTTCAGGGGCATTTTGGTAATTTTCTATTTTCTTAATTTTCCACCTTGTCTTGATCTAAATGAATAATTTCGTTCAATTTATCAATTTAGGTAGTAAAATAATGTACTTCATGCAATTTGGTCATTTTTGAAATTTTTACAAAATTGCCCCTAAGTTTTTACTTTTATTCAATTTAGTCGCTGAGCCCAAAACTTGCAAATTAATCATTTTTAATACAAACCCAAGCTAGCTGAATGTTCATAGTATTCAAAAAAAATCTAATTTATGCAACAATTTCACATTAAATCAGTAACACCCCTTACTCGTGTCAGACGCTAGAACAGGGTACGAGGCATTACCAGACTTAAACATAACCAATCATACAAAACCGAGTCATGAGATTTCATCATAAAGTCCCTAATAAGGGCTTACAAGACCGAATCCATACTTTGAAAGTGGTTCAGGACCAAACGAGAACTTTTGAAAACTTTGAAAATTTTCTTAAAAAACAGGGGCACACGCCTTGAGCACATGGCCATGTGGCCAGCCATGTGGATAAACGTTAGGGTATTTACCAAGCCTTTTTCCATCCAAACAATTACACACTTATACCAAATTTATCAACACACAACATGACATTATCATAAACGTACAACTTAACCAATAATAGCCAACATCAATGGCCTTATACAAAATGAACTATCAAATAACATAGGCCAACATTTAAGGCCAAATCAGTTATGACACATAAAAAAATAATCAAGTCCTCTATACATGCCATAATTCATTATATTGCTTTCAAAATACCAAAAAAGTGTTGATAGTGTGGATGGATCTCCGTACGCCGAGCTAGCTTGGTGACACTATAAGACAAAGGAAAGAAAACGGAGTAAGCATATAGCTTAGTAAGTTGGTATGTAAATAATAAACAATTTATTAACATGATTTTATTAATCCTCATAATGTGTTCTCAAGGTAATACAATTATATTTGCACATAGTTTCACTATTCACTCATGTTCATATCAAGTTGTCTACACGAGTCATAGTCAATAAATTATTATATCTTAAGCTACGGAACTCCGAATTAAGATCCGTTAAATTTTTCTGAAACTAGACTCACATATCTTCTTAGCATAAAATTTTCAGAATTTATAGTTTATCCAATAAATGCATTTTATTCTTTAAAATCATCCCTATTCTGTTGTCTGATAGTTTCGACCCTTCTTCACTAAAAATTAATTATCTCCTCGTACGGGATTTGGATAATGTCTCATTTGTTTCTATTTAAAATAGACTCATTAAGAATTTTAAACATATAAATTATAACACAATTATTTTTATACAATTTTTAATGAGTTTCCAAAGTCAAAACAGGGGATTCTGAAATCACTCTGACCCTGTCTCATAAAAATTCAAATATCTCATAATATGAAATTCTCTTGCTTACACCGTTTCTTTTATGTAAAACAAGGTCCAATAAGATTTAATTTTATATCTTATTCAACCTCTAATTCGATTTTCACAATTTTTGGTGATTTTTCAAAGTTATACAACGGCTGCTGTCCAAAACTGTTTTATTACTAATTTTACTCTTTCATATTTTCATTTACACACACATAACACCAAGCATGTCCATAGCTAGCCATTCCGATAGCTTATTCATACTTACTCCAATTTAACCTTACCAAAATTCGATCACATATCGAGCACATTCCTCATACATATATATACACATGCACCTGCACTCATTCATCACATAATCACAATCATTTACAATTAGTCATTTCCCGTTGAACACATCTGAATATTAACGGGTACATCGGAATATTGCACATAGTGCCACACTTGAAGCCAAAGCTACTTCACATCACTTATCACACATAGGCTTGTTCTCGAGCTATTCACATTCGCAGGTCTGCTCACACAAGCTGTCGGTCATTTCGTAATTACTCAGTGCTGCTCACACAAGCTGTCAAGTATCCGCAACACATGCTGGATTACCCAGTCACTGGTAGAACTTGTAAGACCAGCATCCGGATTCACTTAGTCACAATTTCACATAGTTTTCACATAGGTTGCAAGTGACACGTCACTTGTATCCTATTCTATTTTTAAGGTTCAACTGGGAAATTTCTCACTTGTCGATATTTTTTCAATTACATCAAATATTCAGCCAAATTTCACAAAATATATCAAAATATGAAAGCCTAAGTAAAAATGATGCATTATTTACATACAAACTTACCTCGGTCCAAAATATCAAATGTTTACGTCTTAGTCCACAACCTTGCCTTTTTGCCAGTCAAGGTCAAATCCTCATCTTTCTTGATCTATAATCACATTTAACTCATTTAATACACACATTTTCAATTCAGCCCCAAAAAACCCTTATGGAAAAATTACATTTTTACCCTTAACTTTTCACATATTTACAATTTTGCCCCTAGGCTCGTAATATGAAAATTACTCATTTTTCTCATTACTCAAGCCTAGCCGATTCATATTCCCTCTTATAGCAGCCCAAAATTCTCACTAAATCACATTTTTTCCTTTTTTTACACATATTTTACAACTTTTCCAAATAAGTCCTTTTACTCAATTTCACTAAAAATCACTTAGTAAAAGTTGTTTATTACATTTTAAACTTTCATATTCTACCATAAAACATAAAAACAAATGCAAGTAATCCATGGGTAAATTTTTAAACACAAACCTTAGCTCAAAATAATGGTAGAAATAGCTAAACTGAGCTACGAGGATATCAAAAATGTAAAAAAAACATTACAAATGGGGCTAAAACGGACTTACAATTTAGCTTGGAAGCTTGAAAAACCCTAGCTATGTCTTCCTCATATGAAACTTGGCCAAGGGGTTGAATATGAGCAAAAATTGGCTTTTAATTTGGCTTTTTAATTCATTTAATCACCAAATTACTAAAATGCCCTTAACTTAAAAATATTCTATTTCACATATTTCATGTCCATTTTTGTCCAACATATTAACCAATGGTCTAATTACCTTCTAAGGACCTCCAATTTAAAATTTCATAGCAATTAGACACCTCTAGCTTCTAGAACTCAAGTTTTGCACTTTTTTACAATTTAGTCCTTTCGACTAAATTGAGTGCCCAAACGTCAAAAATTTCGAACAAATTTTCACGAAATTTTTTCGTACATCTGTAGATCATACTAATATAAGAATATTAAATTCTTTTCCTCGTCAAATTAGTGGCCCCGAAACCACTGTTCCGACTAGGCCCAAAATCGGGCTGTTACAAAATCCTCGTACTTTTATTAATTTATCAAATTAGTCCTTAATTAAAAAATTCATCAAAATCACTTAACAAAATACTTTTAAATATAAATCAAAATTCCAAATTCACCATCCAACATAAAAATCACAAGATTCATCAATGGCAATATTCAAAATCTTTAACAGTTTCAAAATCGAAGGTACGAGATAGCTGGAACTAATTGCAACGATCTCAAAAACATAAAAATTACTGAAAACGGGGATAAATTGAACTTACATGCACCATCAAAGAATGGCCGAAGCTTCAAAACCTTCTATGGATTTTTCATCTTTTCAATTCGGTGAAGAAATGTAAAAGATGATAAAACATTTTGGCTTTATTTAATTTAATTTAATTATCAAATTACTATTTTGTCCCTTTTATAAACATCCAAAATTTCATGCTTTTAGTCGCCCAAAACCGTCCATTATATTCTTAAATGGTTTAATTACCATTTAAGCCCCTTTTCCTTTATTCAATTAACCATTTAATCACTCACATGAAATAGTGATTAAATTTTACATTTTTTACAATTTAGTCCTTTTTAATTAATTTACTATCGAAACGCTAGAATTTTTAAATGAAACTTTAATATCAACTTAATGATACTTTGTAAATATTTATAAAAATATTTACGGCTCGATTTATAAAAATGAGGTCCCGATACACTCGACTTGGCGATCCATTGAATGGCCTCTTCTTTCTAACTCACTATAAGCATATCCACAAATGGTTTTATTACCTCTATCATTTGAGTGTTGCAATACACGTCTCAAAATAGCCTATGTTGCCACTGTGTAGACTCATTCTCAGTCTTCTTCTTGGAGCTTGACTTCTTTGTTACTTGAGGCACATCTATTTTGTTTTTACACTGTTGATTCCATTCCTGAATCTGTTTCCTATGAAGCTCCAAAACTTGGTAAGTAAGGAATCACCGATGATGCTTCCAATGGTACGTTGAGTCTTCTTGGTGGTCGTGATGTCTACGCCAGCCCTATGACAGAGATTAGTAACCAAATGTGGGAAATAAACACCCAGCTTGTTGCTTGCAATGCAACGCTTCAATTATTGATTTATCCATATACCGATATAAATTCTTTTGTGTTGCAAAATAGATTATAACAGGGCTACTCTAAAACATAACATTATTAATGTTAAGAGTTGGGCAAAGATGAGTACATATAAATTGCATCAAAATTTTTGCTATGGGGGACATTATTGTTTGTTTAAAGAGAGATGTAGCGCCCCATTCCCGACCCTTAAGGAGGATCTAGAAACGGTGTGTTACAGCCTTAAAGTCTTTTCTTTTCGGGAATATGATTGGCGGAACATCAGGTTTACAAAAACATATATGTATTTTTTACAGCAGTAATATTTAAAACATTTAAGCTTAAGGGCCCAAACACTTTTAAAACATAAAATATCATTTTGGATTTAAGGAAAGAGCAAAGTTTGGTGAATACAATTTTAGTTACAAAATATTGTTCTTCAAATTTCGAGCCTTGACGCCACCCTTATCTGTCATGAATAATACAAAATCACTATAAGCCTCACACAGTATGTATCCTCTGGCATAGTCCTTAAGGGTTCCTTTACTTCTTCAGTGGTCCTGAGAAGGGAAGAGAAACAGAGTAAGTTCATAGAACTTAGTGAGTTCCAGAGCGAACACTAGGATATCTATACATCACACAGACAGAAGGGCTCTTCCCAACTTAGTGGAATATATAGTTCGCCCATTGGCAAAGACACCATACAAACCGACTTCATGTAGCTCACCTATTAGAAAATATTGAACTTATACAGACTTTAACAAAATAGGACTCGTTTTTGGCGTATACACTACATTCATGCATTCATGCAGACAACATACTCCGTGTTAGCTAAAAACCCTAGTCCGTGTTCAAAGATTGTATCATTCTTTCATTTATTTTTCCTCTGTTACTTTTTTCCAATCTAGTTTGCATTACACTTAACTTACCAAAGGCTAAATAACATCATTCATGTATCGCGATCTGCCAGTTCAATGCTCTCTACATTAAAGGCAACGCCATGAATTCACTTCTTTTGTTCTAACCACATGGTTCCTTTTTTAGAGTAAATTGGGTAATGAATCAATACAAAGTAAGGCCCTTTCTTTTCTTACATAGACATGCAAAGCCAGACTTTTAACCAAATAGGTAAACTTACCTTGAACCAAACATGTACAACACACACATGGGGTATGAAACAACTCACCAGAAGATGAAACAGAGACTAAACAACAAGTCTCTTGCCCTTGTAATGAGAGCTTTTAGGGGTTTATTGAGCCATAACATAAATATTTAACTCATAAGATCATGTTTTTCAGAAGAACTAAACAAGTTTTCAAGAACACTTAATCAGGAAACCTGGAATCTAGAAGTTTCTTTCCCTTAATCTTTAGTCGGTCCCTAGAGCACAAAACCCTAGGGTCCCTTAAATAATCTTGAAAATAGCTAGAGTTTCATCGTTATTTACCAAGTTTCACAAAGGTGAAGTTAGATAATTATAGAGAGAACTTTAATCGGTCACACAGGCCTTGGCTCTAACGCTTTCCCGGAAAATGTAGAGAGAATTATTGAAAGGAAGTATGAATTGCCAAAAAAAGTATAGAACTTGTTTAGGAAGCTAAGGTTGGCTTATATAAGTGCACACGAAAGGAAAAATTAGTGGAGAAGCTTATTTCCCTCCACTAACTAGTCCTCTTTAGGCCAACTAATTAGTTTAATTAGAAAATAAGATAACTCATTATTTTTTATCATTCTTATCATATTAGGGGTTTAATCAGGGTTTCACCTAAAGGCCCATTCATAAACCTTAAGCACTTTAACAAGTTTCTAACCCTTTCCTTTCTCGAGGGTCAGACTATAAACCTTAGTTTAGTTAAAAATACTTGAGTACTACAGTTCGCTAGCCTGGATGTTACAAGAGAGGTCACCCCGATGAAGCTTTCTGCATCCACTCACCTCTACCTTCCTTAAGGTAGTTTAAAATTGTGCCAATGTCAATGTTAGTAAAGTGGTTTAACTCGAGAGATGACAGATCGTCCTCCTCGTAACATGAGACACCATAATATTTGCAAATGGCCTCGGGGGAAATATCTACACTAGCATGACTGATGTAAACCCGATCGCATTTAGAAATATGTTTATAAGTTGAAAATAAATTCTCTCTATTTTTCGATAGAATAACAATCTGTCAAAAGTTGTGTTAATAGTTCTATCGGTGCCATCTATTTATATGAAGAGCATGTATAACCCTTGTAGAGTTGTAGAGGTTTATTTTAAATAGAAAAACAACATCCTACTTAAAGTAAGAGAGGGGTGAACGACTCACCCTTGTATTTCTACTAGGTATGTTGCCTCCTTTATGTTATTTGAGGGGTTTTATGTCTCTCTCATATCGGGTTCAATTACGAGTAATTCCTAGGCCTTCTTAACCCAGTACACTGTAATATGATCCAACCCAATTCAGCTTTTCTATTTTCCAAAATAAACTTTAATACTTACATATTAGATAATTTTCTCATCCCAATTTTAATTCAGTAAAATTTTAACAATTTTACCCCCGATAATATTTCGAGAAAATTCATTCAATATGTCACAACTTAACATGTTCGTTATGACAGAATGGTTTATTTTCCGTTTTGAGCTTCAAACCAATCCAAAAACATAAATTCATTCTTTCATAATTTTTTAGTAATACTACATAGGATTGCAAGTTTTCATTTCCATTTTCATTTTCCATTTTTGGAAACCTACATTCATTTCCAAATGGTTCCATTTCTCCATTTCGGAGAAAACCATAATCATTCCTGAATGTTTCCTATTTCTCTTTTCCTATTCATTCTGTTTATTTTTATTCAAGCACGCAATTCATTTCTGGTTTCAACGAGCTAGCGGAGGGACCGATTGGAAATATGTATTTAAGGCTAAAATGATTTATAATTAAGTTTTGAGTTTTCGCCTCTTAATTATAAACTTATTTAGTCATGAAGTCATTCCACTATAGTATCGCAACTGAGCTCTCCCCAATGACATACCATTACAAAAGCAACAACTTAGTGCTCATCCAATGACCTTGTCTGTAACACCCCTATCCCGTAACCGTCGCCAGAATAGGTAAGGGGCATTACCGGACTTGTAACTCATGTCAGAACAGTAAAATTTTGAACTTTTTCTTGAAATAAAGATCATTCATTTAAATAAGTACTAAGCACAACCAGGGATAAAATTTAAACTTCTCTAAGTAAACATTCAAAAGATGCCATTTTCGCATGGCTTATATACATTAACCAAAAATATTCTTCCGCCACTAGTCTATTCTATACATGCCATAAAATAGTTCTAAACATAACAGTAACAAGCAGTGGATAGTGATAGTGTGACTAGTTGCTGACGATCCCCGAGCCTGTAGCTTCGCAATGAGATCTATAAAACAGAGGAAACAGAGTAAACGGAGTAAGCATTACAATGCTTAGTAAGTTTTAAGCAGTGTCAACAGATAACAATCAAATTATAACATAGTTGTTCGTATTTTTATTTCACTCTTCCTTCGGGCATACCATCCCTTTACCGAATATGCACATCTCATCATATACAATAGGCAGATAAACTTTCACATAAAAGTGAGCTCATGTGACATAGATATATCGTATGATTTCACATAACCTCTCACACTGATCCGATGTCACATAATCACAGGAATAGTCTCATAGATTGCTATCATATGCATCACATAACTACCTTATGATTTAGTGCAAATCAAGCTCACATATAAACTTGGAGTACATACATGTTTAACCTTTCGCATTGAATATATTTATAAGCAATTCTTATTACGAAGTCTTATAGCTTTAACCTCTACTCGGATTATCGGCGAGACCTTTAGCTCGGACGTAATCTCCACACGAAGTTATCGGATCTTACCCGAACAAAATCTCCACAAGTAGTCATCGGGTCTTACCCGGACATAATCTCCACACGTAGTCATCGGGTCTTACCCGGACATAATCTCCACACGTAGTCATCGGGTCTCACCCGGAATATATTTCCAAGTTTCATGTACATTTAATCACATGTTACAACATTCACATCGACTGTCATATTTGTAATTCATTTGCCTCATCAAATATCTAATAATACACACCTTTCACATTTGGTCGTTCGGCCACAATATACGCACATCGCCTACATATTTCACACTAGCCATTCGGCTTTACCGCATATATGCATTTCCATATTCACCACATTGGCCATTCGGCCTTATCACATATATGCATGCTCACATTTATCACATTGGCCATTCGGCTTTACCACATATACATATCAAACATATATTTCACATTAGCCATTCGGCTTTACCACATATACATATCTCATACATATTTCACATTCGCCATTCGGCTTTACCACATATACATATCACACATATATTTCACATTAGCCATTCGGCCTTATCACACATATATATACGGGTTCACATTCAACACATTGGCCATTCAGCCTTATCACACATACGCATGTTCACATCCATCACATAAAATCCTAAATCAAAATATAAATTTTCATGTATTCACATCACAATTATCCAAATATACTTCACATATCACATATACTTTCACGTATACACACTGTCTTGGCTGAATCTACATCTATCATTTTCCAATATCACAATTTAGAATTCACGTATGGGTTTAATCAATAGCTTATGAGCAACTAAAACAAGTTTATCAAGGTTTACAACATAATCTCAAATTCAGCACAAGCTGTTTTTCCTGAGCAATAGTCACTAAATTATTTATAACTGGACCTACAAAACTCCAAATCACTTTCCGTTAATTTTTCCTGAATATAGACTCGTATATCTTCCATCCATAAAATTTCCAGAATTTTAGGTTTGGCCAATCAATACCAGATTTTTCTTAAAGTTTCCCCTGTTTCACTGTTTGACTAATCTGACCACTCTTCACTACGAATCAAATTTCTCATTTTACAGAATTCAAAATGTGTTGTATTTGATTTCATTTGAAACTAGACTCATTAAGGAGTCTAAGCATATAAATTTTATCTTATAACCATTTTTGTACAATTTATAATGATTTTCTAAAAACCGAACAGGGGATTTCGGAGTCATTCTGACAGCGTCTCACACAACTTTAAATATCTCTTTATAGGAAATTTCTTTGCTCACAAGGTCTCTTTTATAAAAAACTAGACTAATTAAGCCTTGATTACATATTTTATGAAGCCTATAATTCCACACCAAAAATTTATAGTGATTTTCTAAAATCACGTTACTGCTGCTGTCCAAAGCAAATTATTACAATTTGCTCTTAAATTTCCAAGTCCAAACACTTATGAACTTACCATTTGAGTTTAAGACATATCATGGCCACATCATATCTTATTAAATCAACTCATTATGTCCTATTATGATTGAATTTACTCAACGTTTAATCACTTAAAACTTACCTCGGAAGTGGTCGACGATTAGATGTCCATGGCTATTCGTTTACTTTCTCTTTTCCCCTATCCGACTTTGATCCTCTTTGCTCTTAAGCTTAATTAAAACAATAGATTGCTTAAGTACTTAACTAATATTATTCACTTAACAATCACATTTGGCAATCACATATCATTTAATCTTTGATTAACCAATTTAACACATACCAAAATCCAATCATACATCTAACCTTTATCTCAATACCAAACCGAGTTATAAGATCATACATTATACTAAGCATATCATTAAACATACCTATTCAATTTAGCTAATTTCATAGCCGATTAATCACCTTACCCCACATTACTCAATGCTGAATATTAACCCAACATCACAAGCATAATCACCATGAAACTTACCTTAATACACATTTTATCCCATTGCCGAATACATATATATATCATCAAACAAATATTTATTCACATAACAACAATTCAAGCACATCAAAGCATAGTCGAATGTATCATTCTTCTTAAATTCAAAAATAAATACATGGGCTAACTTCAAAATCTATTTAACAACTCAACTTTATAAACACATATTCGGCTAGGAAGAAAGATTGATAATTTAACAACCTTAGCTTAACATATAATTTGTTGTGACGCATCTTTAAGCATTCTTTTATTCCATCAACTCAATAACTAAACTCATATTCGGCAATGGCCTCCAATATAGTGATCGATTCTTCTCAACTAGCACCTAGTGTACACACATGATCATTTGTTTGATTCAAGCACCTATCCACCAAAAATTCATCCAAATTAACAAGAACAACAACCACATTCTTTGTTATCTACCATGACCGAAACCCATATTCATTCACCAAATATCAAAAATTTATCATCAATTTGACATATAAGGACATAACCAAATGTTTCTTGCAACACAAACTCAAAAATTAACACATGGGTCATGTTATGAGCACCAAAACAAACTCAACTTCACAAAAATTCCAAAAGAATCACATGATATCATACCTTAATTCCCCCCCACACAAGATGGCCGAATGCCTTAGGTGTGCTTTCTTCCATTTCTTGGTTAGTTTCGGCTTGAGAGAGGTAGGAGAAGGAGATGAACATTTTTTTTTGTTTTCTTCCTTCAATTCACGGCAATGGAGGGGGGGAACATGGATGAGACAATTTTTTTTTCATCACTCCTCCCTTTGCATTATTATTTTATTACCCATACTCCTTATTTTATTTTTCCTAACATAAATCACTAACATAACATGTTTATGACATGTTTTGCCCATAACATTTTGTCCTCCTTCCTTGTCATGGACGGCCACTACTAAATTAAGGGGGAAATTGACATGCAAGTCCACCCTTTTATTACATGCACTAATAGATCCTATAGATTAACCTATCACATTTCAAAAGTGTCACACATAAGTCCTATTAGCTGAATTCACATGCAGTCGACTAAATCGAAGCTTAAAACTTTCACACATTCATATTCACATATTTTAGACAATAAATATCATATTCAAATAATTTGGTGACTCGGTTTAGCGGTCCCGAAACCACTTTCCGACTAGGGTCAATTTAGGGGTGTCACATTGTCATTAGTTTTTACCCTCATAGGATATCATTGATCTCTTTGGGATAACATTCATTCTCCCAATATGATCCTATTTTATCTCATGGTAACCATTATATCTTCCTTCATGAAAATTCAATCACTATCAATTAGTGATCAAGTCATCCATCACAAAGACGAATGACCCATGGCCACATTTACTTTTTATCAACCATGTAATGCCAATGAAAGCATATGACTATGAATTTCATTATTTTGAATGGCGCTATATACTATAGAAGTCCTACACCCAACGTATTAACTTTCGGTTTCTTACCTATTTGAACTTGGGCTTTTACTTACATCAAAGTGTACGAGTCATGCATACATAGTCCGCCATCCACTCAGGATTTAGGTATGCCACATTATGAATGTCACAAGTGAATAAATCCATAAATGAATTAAAGATTTATTCTGCTTGGGTCCTGTTTGATATGTCTCTATCTTTTGGGAGTCATCCGCTCTGATGCCCAACACAAGGCATATTCCTAAATTAGACTTGATAGACAACATATTAGTATTTTGATCAATTTGCTCATTTCAGATTAGACTAAAGACATTTTTAAGTTCATCTACTAATACAAGTTGTCTTTTCGTATTACGATCCGACCACGTAATACCGCTTAGTATTAGTTAAACATTAGATACTCAATGAGCAACATTTGCTTCCATTTTGCTTTGTATGCAAAAGCCATGTGAAGATAATTATACAAAGTATATTAATGTAATCAATGAATTTGTTTTATTAACCAATCTGTTCGAAAAAATTACAAGTGTATATTTACAAAAACACTACACTTAGGGCACTAGATCCAACAGTCTCCCACTTGCCCTAGTGAAGTAGATGAGTCATGTTTTGCATTTTTTTGCCCCTCCTTATGTTTCCCAAAAAACTCTATAGCTATAAGAGTCTTGGCTAAACATATCTCCTGGGTTTGTCCTCATATGCGATCTTTGAATACGTCTACCATTCCATCAAACACTAATATCTCCCTTATTTGTTTTGTCCTTATGTGGTTAATTCAGGCTTAGCTATATCCAAACTATTATACTGCCATAGCTTTTCCATACCTCATGTTCGGCCCTCCATAGTGAAGTTAGCAGTGTAATCCTACTTGACACTTGTTCACACTATAGACCCACCATCTAAGATAAAAACATAACCTAGTGTCGATTTCCTCGAATCCTGACACGTTTTGGAAGTCAAAATCAGTATATCCGATAGGAGTGAGATCTCCTCTAGAATACAAAAGCATATAATCCCTTGTTCTTTGTAAATACTTGAGTATATTCTTAATTGCTTGTCAATGCCTTGGTCTTGAATTCGCATGATACCGACTTACCAACCCCTCTGCAAAACAGATATCTGGGTGTGTGCATAGCATAGCATATATGATACTTCCTATTGCCGATGCATAAAAAGCCTTTCTCATGTTCTCTCTTACCCCTTCTATCTTAGGACAGTGTTCTGAAGAGAGATGAAATCTCGATATGGAGTGTTGATTTCCCTTATTCGAATCGGTCATTGCATAATGCTCTAATATCTTGTCTATGTATGAAGCCTAAGATAGTGCTATCACTTTGTTCTTTTGATCCCTTAGGATTCAGATACCTAGAACAAAATTAGCTTCTCCTAAGTCCTTCATGCTAAACTGTTGGGTTAACAACAATTTAACTTATGACAATGTCCCTACATCATTTCCAATGAGTAGAATGTCATCGACATATAGAATAAAAAAGACCTCATTTCCATCATCTAAACATTTGTAAACTCAAGGTACATCTACATTTTGCTCAAATACAAAATTCTTGATCGCTTGATAAAATCTTTGATTCCATGAAGGGATGCTTTCTTAAGTACATATATAGATCTAAGTAGTTTGTAAACATTATGCTCGTTTCCTTTAGCTATATATCAGGTGGGTTGCATCAGGTAAATCCTCTCTTCAAGATAGTCATTCTAAAACGTTACCTTGACATCTATTTACCAGATCTCGTAATCTAGAGCCATCATAATGGATAGTAATATACAGATTGACTTGAGCATGGCAACCAAAGAGAAGGTTTATTTGTAATCAATACCTTCTTTCTGAGTATAACCTTTTGCTACAAGTCTGACCTTATAGGTTTCCACTTTTCCATCTGCATTTCTTTTCTTCTTGTAGGTCCACCTACACTCTGTGGGTTTTATCCCTTCTGGTAAGTTTACAAGTTCCTACAATGAGTTGGAATCAGTACTCTGCATCACTTTATCACATATGAGTAGGTCATCATCTTCCTAATCGGCAGACTCAGTGTTAAGAACACTTCCACCAGATTGGAAGAACTCAAGCCTATGAGAGCCCTTCTCACTGATATAAGGCTCTCCATGCTGCTGATCGTTTGTAGGTTTACTATTAAAAGTTGGTTCTGGATCTATTTCCATATGGTTTTATATATTTCTCGAAAGCTCTTTGAGTACCTTTTTACTCTAAGGTTTGAAGTAATTTATGCTTCAAAGAAAGTAGCATGAGTTGAGACTATAATTGTTTGCCCTTTTGGGTTATAAAAAACCTACATTTTTTCCCTTTTGATATCCTTCAAACATGCACAATTTGTTTGTGAGTCCAACTTCCTTGCATCTTTATCCAATAAGTGGGTCGAGCATCCCCAAATCCTAACATGATTAAGATTTGTCTTCTTGTGATGCCACAATTGGTAAGGGGTTTTCGATGCTACCTTAGTTGGCACATCATTTAGAATATTGAAAGTCATTTGTACAACATATCCCCAAAAAGAGATTGGCAGCTTCGAATAACTTAACATCGAACTACCATGTCTAACAATGTTTGATTTCTTCTCTCTGCCAGGCCATTTTTTGTGGAGTGCTTGAAGCGGTTAACTAGAATAGAATCTTATTCTATATGAGGTACCTTAAGAACTCATCAAATAAATATTCCCCACATTGATCAGACCAAAGTGTCTTTATGGGTAAACCTAGTTGTTTCTCCACTTCCACACGAAACTCTTTGAATTTATCAAAGTTTTCACTCTTGTGGTGCATCAAGTATACATACCCATATTTGGATTAGTAATCAATAAATGTTACATAATACTCGTAACCATCTCTTGCACTAATGCTTATGGGGCCACATACATCAGTGTCTACAAGTTTTAGGGGTTTATCGGCCCTCATATCTTTTGCACTTAAAGATCACTTAGTCGTGTCACCTTCTAAGCAAGATTAACATTATGGAAGATCAAATTCTTTAAATGAACTTACGGTGTTGACTTTCAAAAGTCTAGTAATTCTTTCTCAGCTAGTATGACCAAGTCTCAAATGCCAAAGGTAC
Source organism: Gossypium hirsutum (assembly GCF_007990345.1). Taxonomy (NCBI): domain Eukaryota; kingdom Viridiplantae; phylum Streptophyta; class Magnoliopsida; order Malvales; family Malvaceae; genus Gossypium; species Gossypium hirsutum. The sequence goes on along the minus strand of NC_053439.1, from coordinate 31,421,112 downwards.
ACCTCATTAAAGTGAGAAATTTTAAGTCTTTTATTCAATACTTCAGTCTCAAGAAGTGTGTACATATTTGGTCTGATAAAATAAAGATTATTTGACACCCATCCTTTACAAATAAGCTTGCAATTTCTAAATATTACAATTCCATTATTAAAAGTCACGGTCAAGTCGTCTTTATATAAAAATGCAACATAAATTAAGTTTCTTTTGAAAATTGGTACTTAAAATAATCTTCCTAAAATTATCAAAATAAAGAAGTACCTTTCACACTATTTTAGCTACCACACTTGTCTCATTTCGAGTCCGCAATGATAAGCTCTTATCTCTAAGATCTTTCGTCTCCTCAAACCCCTGTAGAGAAACACAAACATGATTAATGGCTCCTGAATCAATGACCTAGTGGTCTATTGAATTTTTAACTAAATAAGTTTCTATCATCAAGAGTTCCATACATTTGTCTTTGGTAGCTAGTTATTCCTTCCACCCTTTACAGTTTTCCTTGAAGTGTCCTTTCTTACTGTAGAAGAAACATTTAGACTTATGTAAGTCTTTAGGCTTTCTGGTTCTATTCCTTTCTACTTGTGGTGGCCTAGAGACCTTAGCATTACCTTTCTTAGCGCGCTTTCCCTTCCATTTTGAGGAAGAAGGGGTGGTTGTATTTTCTTTTACTCTCCAGACTGGCTGACCGCCATTCAACATCAATTCATAGGATTGTAACTCATTCATGAGTTGTGTAAGCTTTAGTTATTTCTTACCAAGGTTATATGCGACTCAAAAACCAGTAAAATCCTTTGACAAGTGTTAAACACTATCTCAATTTGAGTGTTCTCGTCCAAATTGGCCTCATTTTCCGTAGCCTTAGCAATGTAGCCCATAAGAGTGATCATATGGTCTTTGAACGGAGTGTGAGGCTTTTGCTGGGCAATCACCAAGCTTGTTATGGCAGATTGTCAGGCCAAGGAAACATGGCCTCTGAACATATCTTCTAGCTTATCTAGAATCACTTTAGCATACTTAAAGCTCTCCAGTTACTTATAAAGAATATTGGTCATGCTTGCCAGCATACAACAATGAGCTCTCTCATCAGACTCTTTCCAATGTTATCTAGCCTCATCTTGAGTGGTTGATGGGCACTTATTATCAAGAGTTGTTTTGAGTTTCTCATAGCTCAGGACAATTATCAAGTTCCTTTTCCATTCCTTATAGTTATTTTCATTCAATTTCTTTTCAGTGAGTATGTTCAATAAGGGAGTTGGTGTCACTTTCAAACTAAAAATAAAATATTCATATATTAATATCTTTGTATTAAGAAAATATTTGAAAACATTTTGTGCATTAAGATGATGCATGCGTCTTACATTAAACTTTGAAAACATTTGTAAGCCATCACAACAATAATTCCTACACCTATTGAATCAAGCCACCTTGGGGTGATCTTGAACAGCTAGTAAGAACATGGATTTCCATCCAATTAGTACATGAACCTAATTCCTTAGGCATTCGCATGTACTAATAATCATGTAATGTTTGACCATCATTCTAACTTAAGCATAGCTCCTTGGGGAGTTACTTAACCAAATAATATTGAGTATATAACCATCAACTCAACACCTACTGTATCATTCACCACAAATGATTCATCTCGAGGCAATCTCACCGAATAGCATGTTGTGACTAGTTGTCCTCTTTGAAGACAAAATTTCTTAATGTATCGAATGATTAATACCTACCACAGGGGCCGGTCCAACTATCCTATTATCATAAGAAAATTTTACTTACTTTCAGGAAATTTCCTCAGTGAAATCCACATGACAACGTCTACCTTAAAGCAATTCTTCTTCATGCCATCAGAAGAGACCATTGATGGAGGTCATAAGTCTTATTTAGGGACCTTCTCTAACTTGATATTTTAAAAACATGCAAGGTTTTGAATTTCTAGTTTCAATCATGTATGATCAATATATGCAAGACAAGTACATGTGGCATTCTGATAACTCTTGAAAATATTTATATTTTAGGTTTTTAAACTTGGTTAATTGTTCGTACTTGAGTAAATTTAGTTGCATTTTAGGAAATTGTATTAGTATTTTTATACATTGCATCATAAAGCTTTGATTGTGCTTTCAATGTCACTATATGTTACTTTTACTTGTGGGAGGAAAGGAATTATGTTTTGTTTATAGCAAGTGCAGAAAGGAGGAAAAGAAGTGAAAGAATGAAGTTTTTTCATGACAAATGGTTGGATAGATTGCCAACACAAATGCCATGGGAATTTCAGAAAGATGCTGACTCAACTTTCAATCTGTGTTACTCTTAGTCAGCTGTACTTGTACCAAAAATATCCACCTAAAAAAGAGGAAGTAAAGAGTGTGTGCTGAGAGGTGGACCTGCTCTATAAAAAGAAGAAAGAGAAAGAGAAGAAGGAGGAGATTTTTCCTCTCACACAATTTCTCGTGAGAGATCTAGAGATGCAAGGAAATAGGGTAGCAGCTAAGGAATAGAGCAACAACAGAAGGAAGAAGAGAAGCATTCAACCCTGGGCTTCACAAGATATTGCAACACTAGAGTTGAGGCTTGGAGTGGCGAAAGCTTCCTTTAGTTCTTTCTTCAATATCTTAATTGATTTATGTGAATTTTAACTATGGAAATATGTCGTTAAAAGATACTTTCATTTTGGATTTTAATTTCCAACTCATGAGCTAATCTCATCGGGTTGGGATTACTGGATGAATATTTAGTTCCTTTAATAACCAAGGCACTATCTTGATTAGATTTATTGTTTCATTCGATGTGTGCTATTTTAAAATATATGCATACAGTCTCTAAACATTGATAAATGTATGGTATGTTCAAAAACCTAATTTAATTCTGAAAAAGTTAGATGAGTTGGATTGTGATCGAATGATACAAGCGAGTATTCAACAGAATACTCATAAAACTCTAGACATAGAGCTGTATTTTGTACAGAGAAAGGAAGAAACAGTGCTAGGTGTCCTTAAGGCTTGTAGACATGCAAAGCCTTAGGTAGGGTAGCTTGAAGTCTGACTCTCAAAAAAAGCAGACTACCTTAGATTTAATTTGAATAATAGATTGGCTACGACTGCATAGGTATCTTTGTCTCCATATCTTTGCCACAACATTTTAAGTTGGTTATTTTATTTTAATATTGCATACATGATTATTCCTCTACAAATTGGTATTCAGTTTAGCCACAGCCTGATTCATATAGTTTATAGTAATAGCTTAACATTAATCCTATCCGATCCCTGAGGAGATGATCTTACTTACTACTTGATTAATTGATCCGACGTGTACACTTGCACATTCACACATGAGAAATTATTTCTTAAACTATCTGGCATGCTTATCTCATGTATGCATGACATGCTATGGCAATTTTATAATATTCACATTCAATTATTCACAAGAGTCAATCAAACAATTTTGATTCTCTATAGTTTTTCTTTTAAAGGAAAAATCGAAGAAGTGAATGTGAATCGTGCACCAGGGAGGTTCTTAGGAAAGGGAAGTGAGTTGTATTTGACCACTTAAAAAATAAGCCTTTTATTGTCAGATCCAATCTTAGACATACACCTTCTCATTACCACACTTATCGCAGTAATCGAATAACCTAAAGAAGTGAATGGAACAATACAACACATAAATACATAATTTACAAATATATAAAGAGATGGGTAATAAAATAAAATTGTCAGGCAAGGTTTCGATGGTACTTTTTCTAGAAAATAAATGAAAACCAAAAAAAAATACATAATTGTTCATCATAAGGCATTCCTTGTATCTTCTCCTTATCATAGACTCTTTTTTAGAAAAATTAAATTTATTTCCTATGCCCGTTTCCAGCTCACAAGAATTTTATAAATGAAAAATAATCCAACATGGAGATGATAGTCCACGGTCTATTTCCTAAAAACCACAACCTTGGTAAAAAATAACTATATAACAAATATATATAATATTTCATTTATTCACATACATTCCCCTAAACATGTGAATAATTACAAGAATGTCATATCTTTTCAAATATTAATAAAAAAAGATGAAGAGGAAGATTTGGTCTCCATTTACACCATAAACATAGCACAACCTGGCTCGTGATACCAATTGTTGGAAAAAATTAAAGTTTGAACATGGTTTTCTTGCACAGCGGAAAATTAAAATTTTGAAAACCAACTCGGTTTGTGATATTTATAGCAATAAACCTTAGACCGAAATTGTACATGTGTTTTCGGATAAACGAATCCTTGATTTTTTTTCTTTCAACCAACCAATCTTCTCCGCTATTCTCGTAACACAAATTGCTTCAAGTTTAGGCTCGAACCAATTGAATTGAAACATAGAACTAGAAAAGTTTTCTCTTATTTTGGGGTGAAAATGAAAAATCTCTCTTCTTTAATAGAATTTGGTAAAATTGTTATTCTGAAAAGTATGTTTATAAGTTTAGAATATATTCTCTCTATTTTTCAGTAGAATAACAATCTCTGAAAAGTTGTGTTAATAGCTCTACCGGTGTCATCTATTTATAGAAAGAGAATTAGAAGCCATGTAAAGTTGTAGAGGTTTATTTTAAATAGAAAAACAATATCCTACCTAGAGTAGGAGAGGGGTGAACGACTCACCCTTGTATTTCTACTAGGGTTGTCGCTCCGTTCATGTTATATGAGGGATTTTGGGCCTTTCTCACATCAAGTATAATTACGAGTACTTCCTAGGTATTGTTAACCTAGTATTCTATAATGTGATCCAACCTGATTCAATTTTTCTATTTCCCAAAATAAAATTTAATATTTACATATTAGATAATTTTACTCCTGTAAAATTTTGACGATTTTTCCCCCGTTAAAATTTTGACGATTTTATCTCGGTAAAATTGTGAGACAATTCGTTCAAATGTCAGAACTCAACATGTTCACTATGATTGAATGGTTTATTTTCATTTTCGGACTTCAAAACAGTCTAATAACATAAACTCATTCTTCCATCATTTATTAAGTAATCCTCTATAGGATTGCAAGTTTCCATTTCTATTTTTGGAAACCTACATTCATTTCAAAATGATTCATTTATCCATTTCGGAGAAAACTATAATCATTCCTGAATGTTTCTCATTTCTCTTTTCCTATTCATTCCGTTCATTTTTATTTAAACGCAAAATTCATTTTTGGTTTCAACAAACTAGTGAAGGGACTGATTGGAAATATGTAGTTGAGGCTTTTCACCTATTAATTATAAACTCATGTAGTTATGAAGTCATTCCACTATAGTATCGTGACTAAGCTCTCTCCAGCAACATACCATTATGAAAGCAAATACTTAGTGCTCGTCCAATGACCTTGTCATTAGTGTTTTACCCTCATAAGATATCTTTTATCTCTTTGGGATAATATTTGTTCTCCCAATATGATCTTATTTTATCTCATGGTAAGCATTACATTTTTCTTCATAAAAAGTTAATCATTATCAATCAATGATTAAATCATCCATCACAAAGACGGACGATCCGTGGCCACGTTTACTTTTCATCAACCATGTAATGCTAATGAGAGGATATAATTTACCCATATTTTGGGGTATGAATTCCATGTTGTGAATGACACTACATACTACATAAGTCGTACACCCAACGCACCAACTTTTGGTTCCTTATCTATTTGAACTTAGGCTTTTACTTACATCAAAGTGTACAAGTCATGCATACATAGTCCGCCATCCACTCAAGACTTAGGCATGTTACACTATGAACGTCACTAGTGAATAAATCCATAAATGGAACCTGGATCTATTCCGCTTGGGTCCTATTCGGTATACTTTCAGTCTAATCATTCACATTTATGTCTCTATCTTTTGGGAGTCATCCGCTCCGATGACCAAGACAAGACATATCCCCAAATTGGACTTGATAGACAACATATCAGAGTACGTTTGGTTCACTGTAATGGAATAGAGCTGTAATTGAATAGCGCTATAATTGAATAGACCTATAATGAAATAGAGCTGTAATAAGTAATTTAATTGTTTGGTTGAATGGAATGGATGAAATAGAACTGTAATAGTATTCTTGTGTTTGGTTGAATGGAATGATATTATAATAGCATAAGGAAAAAAAACTAAAATGACTAGAATACCCTTAGCAGAATTTTTTTAGGCAGATGATTCTTGTTATTGTTATTGTTATTAAATTTTAATAAGATTATTAATAAAAATAATAAATAATTTAATCATATTTTAACATAATTATTATTAAATATAATTTAATAAAATAATATATAATTTAATAAAATTCCTAATATAATTATTATATGAATTTACTAAAATCATAATATATAATACTATAAAAATAATATATAGTCTACTTTATTATTTTTAAACTGCAATACATATTTAATGTGCTAAAATATCATTAGTGAAACAAATAATTAAATTATTCTACAATAAAAAATATTAGAAGTAATAAATAACTTGAGAATTATATTTCACATCCAAACATAATATTCATATATTAACAAAAAGTTACATGATTTCATTAGTTTATATGTCATAATCCATATGTTATAAAATTTTCCAACATAAAAAAGTTACAACATTGTAATGACATATATAAAGAAAAGAATGTACTTTTGTGGATTTGATTAATTAATGACTAATATTAAATAATTATTTTTTTTAAAAATACCCATTGGATTAATATAGTGTGTTAAATATCTTAAAAATTATGTATTTTAAAACATTCGATAATTTTTATTTAAATAAGATCTAAAACTCCATATGCATTACATTCTTACCATAACATGATTTGTTTGTAGCATTTTACTTACCTTTTTTTTGTTTCATTTGTTGAGATAATTTTTGTAGTGTTAATTATAATTTTTAATTAAACAATATAAGTAATATAAAACATTGTTTGAAGACCAAAATTAAATATAGCATAAATTAAAGATATCGAAAATAAAAATAGTTTAATAATATATTAAAAGATTAAAATAGTTTTAAATGAAACATATAAAAAAACATATCAAAAATTAAATATAACCAAAATGTTCTTGTTTAAAGTAAAAAGATCAAATCCGAATTGTAAATGTAGTTTAACATGTATATATTGTCTTTCCCGTATTATTAGAAAAGAGTAATTGTATCATCATTGAAGTGGAGATATTTGTTTATGCCCGTTACCTGATACTTGTCTGTCCACCTGCATCAGTAAATAATAAAGATGTTATCAAGACAAGAAATTGACATCACTTGTGTTAAAATATTAAAGCGCCAAATGATAAAATATTAAATCATATATGGACAACATTAATATGACATTTTCGAGCACTTTAAAGACACATTTGGAAAATTTGAAGAACCATTCGAACAGCCACATTCGAACATCTTAAAGACAACTAAATTTTGTCTTATTTTGGACAACCTTACGGGTCAGCAAGGCATATATTAAACTACGCCTAACATGTTTATTCCATCATGCTTTGAACAACAATAAACAACCATTAGGCATTATATTAAATCAACTCTTTAACACATCCGAACAACTTAAAATACATCATTCGAATATCATAAATCACAACTTTCAAACACCATAAATTGCAGCATTGAGCGCTTAAATTTTTAGCTTGCTAAATCATAAATTCATATCCATTTGGACATCAATAGTTAACATTTAACAATTTCGTTTCACATTGTTCAGACCATTTTAATTTCCTTATCACTTGGATGATCTTTAATTATTTGGACAACAATAAACAACCATTGATCAGACCACCTAAATTGGTAAGAAATTAGACAGCATGATGCAAACTGCATGCTTCAGCAGCTCCCTCGACAGCTAGAAATTTCACTAAAATTTCACTTAATTCCGTCACTCATACCAGCATAAAGATGCAACAAAACAACCAAGGAAGAAAAGTTAAAGAACTCAGTATCATTTATTTAATTAATTAAATAACATATGAAATTGTTGCATTTTTAGCAAGTTTAAAACATCTTTAAACAGGAGACTCAAAAAAGCAAGTAATAAAGTAACTACACATTATTTATAAGAAAGATTTTGTCATTTCAATTCACCAACTAACAAAATCAATAAAACCACAATTCATTTAGTAATATAGACTATCCTAATTTGAAGGGGACTCAAAAACTACCCATTTCAAACCCATGAATCATCGACCTGCATTATTCCCTCTCTTCATTTTTCTTAAAATATCCCTCTACAACACCTATCTATAACTCATTTACAGAAAAGAGTCTGTGGATATATGAAACCCCCCAAACTTTAAAAAAGAAAAAAAAATAAACATACCCATCCGTGTTGGACACATACCAACACTCACACTTAAGTCTAAGTAATATAGGCATGGACGATCATAAGATAGTAGCTATATTTATGTTAAAAATATATATTATGCTTTTTCTATTAATGAACTAGTAGTTTGAACCATAATGATGAGAATCAATAGCCAAAAACAAGAAATTTTAGCCACCTAACTTCACAAAGTCATCATGCCGGGTAAACAACAAAGAGATTAGGTGATTTTTTTCCTCTTATATCTGGAATATGAAAAGACTCACCTTGATAAAGATCAACTACACAAGGAACTCTCTACTTTGGAAAAATGGACGAATAAAAAGCAAGACCATAGACATGCATAACTATCTCAGCAAAGATCACATGCAAGAAAGGGGTTAAAATAAGAAGTAGAAGTAAAAAGGTACAAAGCATATTACCTCGAAAATTTATTTTTTTTAGAAACCCAAATGAAATAACCCTGAAAAAAAACAAAACCCAAGAAAAGGGTTTTAAGAAAAGAGTTAAAAATTTTGTTCCTGATAAAATGAATAAAAGAAACACTGTCTAACATTTCTAGTAACTTTTTTGTCATCTTTTTCTCTATTTTCTTCTTCTTTGCTTCAGTTTCTAAGTACCCAAATGTTAAAGAAGGAAAAATCATAAAGAAGAAAAAAATAGATTACCTAAAATATCTAGGTCTCCTCTGCAATCAACGAAAAAAAAGGGAAACGTGGAGATGATTGGAAAGAAAGTTACGGAAGTAGAAGATCAAGTTGAGGGCAAAAATTGGAAAATGGGAAAAAGAAAATTGGAACAGGTGGATGGAATAGCTAATCAGATCTGAAGGTAAGGAATGGCTATTACAACCTTTTCATGTAATAGGGCCTGAATGGATTCAGGCTGTAGTGGTATTACGGCCAACCAAATGTTAGTTTGGTGGTGGGCCCACCAAATTGGGGGGAATGCATTCCTATTCCCCCCAACCAAACATGATGTTAGTATTTCAATCAGTTTTCTCATTTTCGATTAGACTAAGGAAATTTTTAGGTTCATCTACTAACGTTGTCTTTTCATACTACGATTCGACCACGTAATACCGCTTAGTATTAGTTAAACATTAGATAACCAATGAGCAACATTTGCTTCCATTTTGCTTTGCGTGCAAAAAACCATGTGAAGACAATTATACAAAGTATATTAATGTAATCAATGAATTTGTTTTATTAACCAATCTACTCGAAAAAATTACGTGTATATTGACGAAAATACTACACTTAGGTTGTTGTCAGCTTAGAGTTACTAGTCAATTGTATCAAAGATTACTTTCTAGACTTGGTATGAACAAAGTGAGTTTCTGGTAATATCGATTGGATTAATGAATGCACAATCACTTTTTAGACCTAGTGAACTAGACATGATTAGTATTTGAGAACAATGTTGGAAATTTTTCGAGAGAAGTAGTGGTATGCAAAGTTGAGTAAATGTGAAGTCTAACTTCGAGAAGTAAGGTTTCTAAGACTTCTGATATTGGCTGAAGTATCTATTTTGATTTGAACAAAATTTTGGCAATTGTGAACTGGAAATCTTTGAAAGTTGGTAGAGAAGTACATAGTTTTTTTGGAACTTGTTGGATATTATAGATGATTTGTTACAAACTTCTCAATGGTAGCTCTTCCAGTAACGAAAATGTTACAAAAAAACGTCAGTTTTGTTTGGTCGAGTAAATGCTAACAGAGTTTCCAATAGTTACAAGCGACAGACACCCAATTGACTCTAAAACTTGACGGTTCTATTTTAGTTGAGTTAAGAACAAAACCAATGTTCCTTTATAAATTTTAAGAACTACAGAAAGATGATCTGGAGTTGTTAGCTAAAAGAAGACTTGCTAAAAATTATCAAACTTGAGAGTTTAATATTGATAATGATGGGAATCTATGTTTTTGAAATCATTTGTGTGCACCGAGAAATTTACACAAATGGCCAGAAATGAAAAGCGAAAATTTTAAATTGTGTGCTTAAATGTCGTTATATCAAAAAGTTAAAATCGAGCACTACAATCTATTAGATTTATTACAACTAGTGATGACTCAGGATTGGAAGTGAGAACAGTTACTACGAGTTTTATATCGGGTTTACTTTGTTGCTGAAAAAGAAAGATGCAATCTAGATTATGTGATGTGTCACTATCAATCAATTCTAATACAAGAAGACAAATTGCAATGTTGTATGATTGAATTTGAAAATAGCTAAAGAAAATTTCTACCATTAGTAGAGTTTGTATGTGATTATAGTTATCAGTTGAGTATTAAATGGTACCATACGAGGTTTTATACGAATGTAAATACAAAACTCTGTTGTACTAGTTAGAATTGAGTGGAAGAAATATTATAGGGATTGATCTGATACGTAAGACAGAAGATAAAATCCGTATTATTCGAGACAGTTTGAAAGTCACCATAGATTGACAGAATTGTGTGTTGAATTATAAAGAAAAGATATCAAATTTTAGACTAGAGAATAAGTAATATGGTATCATCACAATACAGAAGAGAATATGAGAAAGTCAAAAAATAAACATGAGATTCATAGTACCCCTAATCTTTTCGTAGGGGGAGAGAGTTGTAACAACTCGATTATCGGTGGTGTTGGAAACAGTGGTTTCGAGACCACAGTTCGGACGAGTAAGTCCATAAATATTATTAATTAATATTTATGAGTTAAATATGGTGTCATTGTGAATTGTGATTTGCTCGATTTTATTAATTGGTCAATTAGTCAATATACAAGTGGTTCGTACCGAAAGTCAGTGGTTTTGGAAAATGAGGTATTGAGACATCGTTTTCATAAACCGAGCTCATAAATATTATATTTGAATATTTTTGAAGTTATAATATACATGGATTGAAGTTTGGTTTGGTAATATTTGTAACACCCCAAATTTTGGGCCTAGAAGAAATAGGTTTTGAACAAGGGAATAGTTAGGAGACTGCACATAAATATTTAGTTGTGCAAGGAAGTGACTCAAATTTCTTATTTGCTTTAATGGCTAAGTGATTTAGGAGTGTTTGGAAATGTCTGAGAAGTCAGGGGTTCAAGTCTTGGCTTATGCAAAATTTTTATTTTAAGTGAATGAAATCCTTGGATCTAGATAGTAGGTTCTTAAATTATTGTGGTTAAAATATGATACAAAGGAGTTGTTAGTCTAGTGGTAAGGGGCGTGTGGAGTGTACATGGGCTCAATGGGCTTTTGAGCCCTACACGGATGAAATCCACGATTTGTGACAAATTCTAGACTAGGTTGTGTAGATCTCATAACCGTGGCGAAATTTAGGCTGAACGGGCCACACGAGCGTGTGGGCCCATTTGGGCCGAGTAATGGGCCTTGGGCCCATTTACACTGTTATGACCATTTAGGGTACTTGAGTCGCACGAGGCGAATGCGGACCTTTTGAGAGGTCGATATCTGCACTGAGACCCCAAAATAGGGTTAAATGACCGAAATATACCATAGGGTAAAATGATCGAAATACCCCTGTAGGGTAAAATGACTGAAATACGCTCATAGGATAAAATGATCGAAATACCCTCATAGGGTAAGATAATCGAAATACCCCCATAGGGTAGAATAACCGAATTACCCCCATAGGGTAAAATGACCAGAATACCCCTATAGGGTAAAATGACCAGAATACCCCTATAGGGTAAAATGATCGAAATACCTCTATAGGGTAAAATGACCAAAATACCCCCATAGGGTAAAATGACTATTATACCCCTAAGAGATGAAATGACTATTATGGCCTTATGTTATGTATACTATGACTGAACATGACATTTTGCATACACGTATGATATTATGTCACGACATGTTGCATGGGGTTGGGTTGTTATATTTGGAGGAAGTGTACTATATTGATAAGGTCGCACGGGTTGCCCAAGACGACAGTGGACCTACTGATGGCTTTTCCACATATACTGTTACTGGCAGCTTTGCTACGATTCTATTACTGGTAGCTTTGCTGCGATATTGGTGTGTTGGCTGGGTGGGTCAATTTTATCCTCACATGGTGTGTTGGTGGTACGGAGTGGTGTGTTGGCTGGATTGGGATGGATTGTATTATTGCACTGCATTGTTATTGTATTGGGCTAAGCCCCACACTATTACTGTATTGGGCTAAGGCCCACACTGATACTGTATTGGGCTAAGGCCCACACTGATACTGTATTGGGCTAAGGCCCATACTATACTGTCACTGAATAGGGCTCAAGCCCAGATTATTACAGCATGTTTTTTACTGAATGACTGATAGAGGATTACACACTGAGTTTTTGTAAACTCACCCTTTCTTTTATTTACTTACAGGAAATCCTCGGCCATAGGTGATTTGGTGTGTGAGGGACTCGGAGCTGGCCACACTACTGCAGCTATTTTTTTACTAGTTTTTATTTAAATTTTAAAGTTTGTGTTGGGTTTGTTTATGTAATAAGGTCCTTTTAAGTTTGTTTAAGTTTTAATTAGGCTTTTGCTTATTTACTTTAAATTGCTAGTTTAGGGAAGACGAATTTTCAAAATAATAACTATTTTCAAAGTCATGAACTTTAGACAATTGGAGCTTTTAAATGCTTCCACGTTTTAAATCAACTTAATATAGCAATAGCAGGTAACAAAGCAAACATTTGATTGGGTGTTTTTTTAAACATTAAAAAGAGGTTTTTAAAACTTAGAAATGAGTTTTTACCAACAAATCTAATTTTTGAAAGACACTTCAATGTGATACGCCAGATTCGACCATAACGTCTAGACCGGGTTTGGGGTGTTACAATATTGGTGATGTGATGTTAATTAAGAAAAAAAACTAAATTGTAAAAAATATAAAAGTTAATATATATTAGTTTTTATTTGTTAAAATGCATAATAAATTAAAATTAAGGGTTTTAAATGGTAATTTACCCTTTTAATTATTAGTGGTCGGTCATGATAAGCTTTAATAGATTTTTTTATACTTCAAATTTAATTAAATTAAAGTTAAAGTTAATAAAATATGTTAAAAACCATTTTTTATGTTTTCTTCAACCTCTCATCGTCCAAAATAGAAGAGAAATTTGAGAAGTCATAGTCAAACCTTCCCCAAGCTTCCTTCTCATGCATGTAAGTCAAAATCAAGCCCGTTTCTTGTAATTTTTATGTTTTTAAAACTGTTGCAACTAGGTCCAGCTAACCCAGATCTCTGTTTTCAAAACTGTTAAAGATTTCTAAAGTTTCCATTGATGTTAATTGAATTTTTGAATGTTTATGGTAGATTTTGAAGCTTAGAAATGAAATACGGTTATTTCGTTAAATAAATTTTGTTAGTTTTGAATTTATAGACTAAATTGTGAATATCTTAAAATTGATATGAAATTTTTATAAATTGTGATAACATGAGGCTGTATATGGACATAATTTAAGTGATTTTAAAATTTTGATTTCAAATTTGGAAGATATAATAAGTTTGGTTTTAAGGAATAAATTGAATAAAATGTAAAAGTTTAAGGGCATTTGAATAAGAAAATTAAATTGATATATATTTATAATAGTATGATATAAGGTTTATCCGATGAGGCCACTGGATGTCAAACTGGTGTGTTGGTTGGACCCGTGTATCCGTCCTAGTCCGAGTCGTGTTAATAGAGAAATAAATGGTAAAAATGAAATATCTGATATTTGAAATGAAAAATGATGTGAAATGGAAGTGAAAGGAGAAATGGAATACAAAATTGTGGAATAAGTTGGGACCATTGATTGATTATGTTCAATGAATCCATGAATTTGGAAATTAAGATGAAATGTGATTCATAATTTGTATTATGAAATAAAGTATTAGTTGACAATAAATTGGAAATTGAAATATATATTTGGTATAAATATGAACTAATATGAAATGGGAATTAAGTTTATATGATTTAATATGAATTTGATTGAGAATTCAAATTATGAAATGAAAAATAATGTTTGACATAAAATTGAAATGGGATGTATTACGGGTAAATAGGTTGTATGATATGATTAAGATAGTGAATTGATTAAATGATTGTTTGTTTTATGAATGATAATGAAATGTTGAATTAAGTGAAGTGAAATGTTATATGATTAAGTTAATATATAGTATGATAAATGTTAAACTAACATTTTTGTTATGTGATTTGTCATGATAGGCAAACTTTACCAAGCTAAGTAGCATGTAGTGTATAATTATAACCTAAGGTAAGTTACTTGGTTTTAATACATGTGAACTTCCTAAGCATTTGTAATGCTTATTGCCTTGTTTCCCTTCTCCTTGTAGATGGTCAACTTACGAAACGTGTTAGGCTAATTGTTGGGAAACTCACACTATCCCGGTATTGATTTGGTTGTCTCTCCATCATTTAAAGTTTGGTTTTATGGCATGTACATAGGTGTACTTATATATGTTTACCTTGGTTGCATAGTTGGTTTGCACTTGGATAATGTTTGAATTATGGTATATGTTGATGTTGAATGGTTTGAAAGTATGAAAGTATAGACTAAGTTTGAATAAGTGATTTTTGTATGTTCTGGTGCCTATTGAGGCATATTGGTTTGCTGATTGAAAAATGTCAAATTGTGGAAATGTTGAACTAGTTGTTTTGAAAGGGAGATATATGATATTTTGGCTTGCATAAAGAGTTATAAATGCACATAGGTTGAATGTTAAACAATGACTTCTCTTGAATGTAAATGGTCTTGGTCCATATGAAATTAATGTTAGAGTATGTCCAAAGACCAATCATGAGATGATTGTAATAACATATTCATTTTACCTTGTTTATTAGTATAAGGTATTACCATTATTATTTCAATTTCTTTTTTTATGTATATAAATAAACTGAATTGTAATAAAGTCCTAAAAAATATGATTATTTTTAAAAGGTCATTAGTCAAGCATTATTGTGGGCTTGGACAACAATAATGCATTGAAACTAATGTGTAGTTGATTGATGACAAAGAATTGTCATTGACATACGGATGTCAAAATCAATACATGAGTATGTGTTAGAGAACAACATATTGGACTAACCCGCTATGAGTATGTTTCTTGGTTTATTATGTAATAGTCACAATATTACTCATAGTGATAACTATGCATGTGATCCTCAGACTTGAGATCATCATTGTCCCAACATCATGAGTTATATATTTTGATACAGTCAAAATGTCTACCATAATAAGTTGTACTATAAATACTGATATTGGATAAACCACAATCCATGTAGTGGGATATGGTTGATCAAGATAGGATTTACCCCTCCTAAATAATGGGAGCAATATCTTAGGCCTCTTGATGGAGTGAGACTAGAAATTCATAGGCATGCTCGAATAAGTTGATATGAGATATCACACTTATTCGTTTATTGTAGTCTGCTCAGAAAATTAAGAAATATGAGATTGCACTATACAAGTGTGATTATTCCATGACTTGTGTCCAATCTAGATATTAAGGATAAAATGTTATAATACATCAAAAGATTACCACAGAAAGGTTATGTCAAATCACGAATTCTTCTAACTTGGGTGGCAATGATGCATTGCTAGATGTCATTCATTGCTTGTAAAGTTAAACATGCTCTAGTATTACTACCAACGTTACAAGAGCCTACAGAGTCACATCCTATAGTTGAAAAGAACAGAATCCAAATACATTTGGTATTGTATTTAGTTGTCACATGAATTAAATTAATTGCTGATTTAATTTAATTTGATAGTTAAATATTAAACACCTTATATGTACAAACTTGTTGTACACAAATAGAGAACATAGATAAAATTAATATATGAATTTGATTCATACAAAAATATTAATTGTATATATTTTACTTAATTTATTAATATAAACTGTTATATTAATTAATTTCGGTCAAAATATAAAAGACATAAAAATTAATATTCTTTTGAAAAGAATATAATTAATATATGAATTTGATTCATATAAAATATTAATTGTATATATTTTACTAAATTTATTAATATAAACAATTATATTAATTAATTTCGGTCAAAAAATAAAAGACATGGAAATTAATATTATTTTGGAAAGAATATAATTAATTTATGAATTTGATTCATACAAAATATTAATAGTATATATTTTATCGTATTTATTAATACAAACAATTATATTAATTAATTTTGGTCAAAATATAAAAAACAAGGAAATTAATATTCTTTTGGAAAGAATATAATTAGTATATGAATTTGATTTATATAAAATATTAATTGGATATATTTTACCGAATTTATTAATATAAACTGTAACACCCCTAGCTCTTCTCCATCACCGAATTAAGGTTACAGAGTATTATAGTGCATAACAAACAATTTACAACATTTATCCATTTAATTATTAATTTAAATGTGGTCGGCCAAGCAATGGAGAAAATAAAGGGATTTCAATCCCTATTTTTAGTAAACTCTACCATTTACTTCAAGTATAAATACCCTCACTCATTCTCCATTCTAATCATCCTTCATCCCTATATCCTTCATTCTTCTCATCTCTCATTTCATATCATTCTTCCATTCTCTCATTTCCTCTTTTCATTTCCACGCATAGCATCCCATATTTTCTTTCTTAGCCAAACACCTTAATAAGATTATCTCTTAGCCGACCACCTTGAGGAGCCATTAGCAAAGGAGCAACACGAAGATCGGTGGAAAATATATTCAATCATATTTCACGAGACTGTTGATTCAATAGAGTTTATTCTTCATTTACTTTATTATTTTGATTTTAATCATGTTTGCAATGTGACTTATTATCTTTTCATCAACAATGGTAGCTTAATTTTGTTTATCTAGGATGATTACATTTATTTAATGAAGTTTGTTTAAATCATGTCTATAGTGTTTGTGCTTCAGTCGATCATGTTTTCACTTAAACTCAAGTACGTATTTCATTCATACATGCTTGGATGCATTAGAATTAGCTGAGCGATCCTAACTAGATGATGGCTAGTGGACACAATAATTTAAATGTGCATGGTTAATTTAGATTTTAACCTGACTAAATTAAAGGTTCATAATAACTTTAACGAGCTCTATTATTTTGCATAGTTTTTAGGTTTATGTGATTAAACTATTTCAAACATAACTCGTCCCTGTTACTTCACATGAATCCTAAGAAACCCATAATTTAATATGATCAGTAAAATGCATGTTTTACTAAGTAGAAGATTCCGAAAGGACTTAATTTGGTTTCCAAACTCATGAAAGATCGAGTTGTCATGGAATAATTTCCGAATACTATTAAGCATGATAAAAATAAGCTAAGTTGAATGATGTAATTATCCTAGCCTATTCATGTTATTGTTTGTTGAAGTTTGTGTTTTTGCTAAATTCATTCATACATTTCATTTCATACTTCGCATTTAAATTAAATTGCATTAGGGATCAATCTTGCATATAGATAATTTAATTTAGTTAATCACCCATCACTCAAGATATTGTGTTTTTATCATCAAATTGTTAACTTTAATTTTGCAATATATCAATTAACATACACAGTCCCTGTGAAGACGATAATTCTTTTACTTACTTATTACTTGATAACGACTATGTACACTTGCACACACCGAGCGTTACACCAACTGTGTGATAGACCGTGTAACTTTCGAAATTCCCTCACACGGTCATGTTACAGGCCGTGTATATATTCGAAATAAGGTCATATAGCCGTGTCACAGACCGTGTGCCAGCCCGTGTTAGCTTCGATGTTGGCTCACACGACCGTGTCGTAAGTTGTGTCCCAGACCGTGCAACATACTTTTTTGAAACACAGGATCGTGTGAAGAGCTCGTGTGCAGCACACGACCGTGTAACAGCCCATGTGCCCTTAATTAAACCTTTAAATGCAAGTTTACCAAATCGAACTTACTTAGACCGTAAGAAACTCATTTACCAGCAATTGCTCCTACTTAAAACACACCTAAACGAACCCAAAACATGTTAAAAACATTCAACCTATATGTCTAACCAATGTGCCTTCATTGACACCACAGTTTTTATACATGACAATTAAGTAATTCACCTAAAACATCAAATTCATTTTCATGTCAATCAATTATCAACAAAGCCCCAAAATACCAAATATCAAATCACATACCAAAGACACTTCAAACATGTCCATTATCATTATGTACCTACCAAATTGACCATATTTCATCATTACAAGAGAAATCAAACCAAAACAATGCCAAATAACAAGTGTATCGAACATTACCACATCCAAAATAACATCAACATAAAACATAGATTACCAATTCAAAACCATATAAGCTTAATTTCAATTCAACTAACTTTTTAACCTTGACAACATCAAAACCTATATACATGCCACAAACTATGATAACTCAAACAATAGCTATCGAAAGAGTTTGGATGGTGTGAGCTCCAAATTTGATCCACCTAACTAGTTCCGCGAAACATTAACTACAGAAACAAAATCGAAAATAGGTAAACTTAAGAAGCTAAATAAGTCCATAGCTAAGAATTAAAATTAACTTACCTCAACCCATAAATGAATACTAAAAGAGCATTCATTTTTCTAAACCTGACAATCGTTTCCGAAATCACATAATGTCAGTACCAAAACTTTCAATTGAACGATCATAAACCACAAGAGTTCAAATCAAAACAAATCATCCTTTGATAGTTAAATACATAACTTTGTCACCAAGATCACATTTACAAAGCTTGTGTTTCATACATATAACTCTAAACTTTCCCTTCATTTCAGTATTGTTACCAACAACTTTTAAGCACAAAATCATTAATCATTCAATTTCATCACTTAACATCTTCAAATAATTTATGAATTCAATATTAACTTACCTTAATCAAATAGATAATAAGGAGGATAAATTTCTAATTCCTGATAACTGAATACAAAATCACATCGCATTAGTATATAATCATATATAACCTAAATGATACTTTTGAAAAGAACTAACCAAATTCTATCAATCACCATATCTCAAATTAATTCTCCACATTTATACACAAGCATTTCATAATGCTATTTACCACATAGTAGCAATTTAAACGTTCAATAGAATGGAACAAGTAAATAAGTTTTAAGTCAAATAATACATAGCCCATTGAACTATAGTAACTCGACTCGGATACTAGAGTAACTACACCACACCAAAGGCATCAAAGATGGGTAACAAAGGTACTGAAGTGCAAATAGAGGCACCAAAGTGCAATCCCGTACAAGCACACATTCTAACCCTATTGGCATGCCAATTGTGTCCTAATCGTTTACTACGTTCAAACGAGCATTTAAACTGAATTCATCACATTAGAAAACAGAGGCACTTCCACAATATTTGTACACATACCGTATATTTATTTCATTCATTCTGAGATACTATCATTCATTTTTCACAACTATTTTGTCAACTTCCGAATAGTACACTTTTACTTTATACTTAATTGAAACATGTAATAATATATGTATCACTAATGAAATTTCACATTTGTACAATTAACTAGTGAAAAATAATATAATTATAAATAAATACACATTTAAAAATCATTACACTATGAACTTATATAATTTATGTTTTTGGTTGACTCGCAGGGACTAATTCGAAATTTTCTCTTTTCCATGGTTAACCTCCGTACGATTCAATTCTTGATCTATTTAATGATTAAATTAAATTATCAAATTCAAATACATATTTCAACTCATTTTATGCATATGACCCTTAAGTTTTATTATTTACACATTTTCCTCAAACTTTTACATTTTTCACAATTCAGTCCATAAACTCGAAATTCCAAATTTATCAGAATTTCATAATTTATCATGTTAACCAATTTTTCACTTATATAACTACAGCTCATAATTATTCTGAATTCACAAGAATTCCCTATCAATTTTAATATTTTAACAATTGAGTCCTTTAACTAAAAACTAACAAAAATCACTTTACAAAATAATCTTAATCAACAACTAAGGCTAGAACACCTAAGATTCATTAATGGTAAAATCCAAAATATTTAACAGTTTCAAAAAAAATGTACGGGTTAGCTATACCTAGTTGCAACGATCTCAAAAAAATAAAAATGACAAGAAACGAGCTAAGAATTCATACCATGCAAGAGGAATTTTCAATTGCCGAAACTCAAGCCTTGCAATGGTGTTTCCCAATTCAATTTTTGGTGGTAAGCAACACTAAGGAAGATGATGCTTTATTTTTATTTTATTTACTTCAATTATAGTTATTTAATTACAATATTACCCTTCAATTAAACATACAAATTTACCATTTTTCATGCCTTAACCATCTATGCTAAAATAAGAATGATATAATTGTCATTTAAAACATTTCACTTAGGTGATTTAAACCATCTAATCACTATAATTAAATTATAACTAGATTTTACAATTTTCACAACTTAGTCCTTTTCTTTAAGTAACAAACCAAACAATAAAATTCTTGAATTGAACTTTCACTTATCAAAATAATAACTCTGTAAATGTTAAATAAAAATATTCAAGGGCTCGGTTTTCAAAAAAGAGGTCTTGTTATCTCATTTTTCGAAACCACTTGACTTTTGAGACAACCACTTATATCTAACTTATTTATTTAATTAGCTAAAAATTATCAAATCAAAATTCTATATAAAATTATAATTGACTTATATTAGTTAAATAATAATATGAATTACTCGTCGGATTTGCGGTCCCGAAACTATTGTTTTTGACAACACTGAAAAACAGACACAACATAAATAGTTATATTAATTAATTTCGGTAGGGGTGTAAATGAACATAACGTTCGATGAAGTGCTCGTGAACTGTTCGTTTATGTTTTTTTATTAAGCTAAATAAATGAGTATAAACAAAATTTTTATGTTCTGTCGAAACCATTTTTTTGGATTTGAAAAATGGGGATCGACTTTGAAAATAAAATGGGAGTCGTCACTGATCTTTTGTTGTGGTGTGATCGAGTCACCTTGAAAATAATTTTAGGTCTGGGAATTTTGAGAAAACAGGTTCGGGAGTCGGTTACGCATGAGGAAGGGCTAGCACCCTCGTAACGCCCAAAATTGGTACCGAATTGATTATTTAATGTCTTAATGTCAGAATTTTGAAAAGATTTTAAAATAAAATCCTTTTATCTTGAATAAAATGAATTGGATGATAAGGTTCACTTATTTCAAAGAAATAAATTGTTACACTCAGTAAGTTAGAGTGCAACAATTCAATCTTCGAAATTAAATTCGTCCCCTTTTTTAAGAAAATCATGTGCTTTAAGAAGGTTATTCGATTATTTAAGTCAATCGAGCAATTAAAATCCAGTAAGTTAGGGTTCAATTTCTCGAAATTCTCAAACATCAAACATTGCCTTTATTTTAAAATTGAGATAACAGAATGTTGTATCCAGTAACTTAGGATCCATCACTTTGAAGTCTCAAAATCTTTATTTTAAAATTGTATGGTTTTACCAAAATAAACGCTTGGCTATTCAAATTTGTCGAGGAGAATTGAAGCCCAGTAAGTTACGGCACAATTCCTAGGTCCTTTTGAAAATTATGAAATAAAAATGATTGCAATGCTCCAATAAAATACAATTTTTACAAATGAGACATGACAAAAGCAATATATAATGTAAAAAATAAATCACAACCCAAATATACACTAACAAGTGGCAAACAAATAGTAGGTAGATGCAAATAACCATAATGATTTTAACTATATTATACACACATCGATGTCAATGCTCAAAAGCTAAATAAATTCATCATAAATTCAAAAGATACATTAAGATAATAAAACAATATATCCTATGTATGAAAGCTTCCAAATGAATTACATATATGATCTTCAAAATAGACAAAAAAATAAAACATTAAATAATTGGTATTTGAAATAAATTTGAAATAGACAATATGCATTTATTAGTTTGATATATAAATAATGCATATAAAAATATAATAATAATGATATATATATGCTAGTAAAAAAATAGAATAGGGAAAGTATATTATTGCATTTAAAAAAACATAATTATATAAATAAAACCGATTTAAAAGACATATATAAATATAAAAGAACTTAAAATTAATAATCATAATGAAATCAAAATATTAATATATAGCTAAGAAAAGAATAATTTCATAAGTTATATATTTATATGAATAATAGTATAAATAAAAATTATTATGTAAAAATATTTATCATATTGGAATATATAAAAAGATAAATTTTAGAAACAATATAAAATAAAACATCAAAAATTTATTTGAGTTGTATTAAGTTTCCATAAAATATATAAAATAATCAATGATGAAGTAAATATAATATGTTAAATTTAAAACAAAAATATATAATATATCTAAAACATTAATGTTTGACAAATTTAAATAATGTTGCTAATAATAATAATAATATATTATATCTTAAAATTACACTAATAATAAGTTTAAAAACAATATCAAACCTACATATTGAAATAGTATTAGATTTTTTAGAAATAAATATGTCGGAATAAAATCTAATTATATTTTAAATTTAAGTACTAAAAAAATAAATTAAAATTGTGTCCAAAATTTAAAGACGAACAAATTCTAACTAAATTAATAACCGATTCCACATTGAGGGACCAAAACAGAAAATAAACACATAAATTCGAGAATTCAAATCTGATTAATGAAAACGACACCGTTTGTTTGTGGACTGAAATGGAAACCGAGTCCAATACACAGTACAAATTAAAAAAGAAAGAGAATTGAATCGCAGCAACACCCAAACACAGAGGGACTTATAGCGCAAATAGACCATTGAGCCAAAAAGGCGCGGATCCTTCCGCGGGTCGGGTCACCACGCGGGTCGATGGCTATAAAACGGCGTTGTTTTTCAACGCACATAAATGTCCCATTAAAACCTAATTAGCAACCTTTTTCATTTAAAAAAAAGTTAAAAAGAAAAAAGAACCCTAGCCCCCCTTTCCTTCCGCCGCAAAACTGAGGCCTTCTCTAGTCGCTCCTTGCAGAAACAACGCCCCCTTTCAAACTCCGATCAGAGCAGATGAGGGTCGACGGTAGGCTGGAAAAGGTAACCCCCCTTTATTCTATATCTATTCCTGTATATATATCTGATAAAGAAACAGGAAAAGGAAAGCAATATAAATCGAAAAGAGAACCGAAAAAAGAGGAAAACAAAAGAAAACCTCGTTTTTGTATTAATTTTGTTTTTGATGCAATATGCCTTTCTATGTGTTTTTTTTGTGTGTATTCAATCTCCCCCGTCACAGGTTTTTGAAAGGCTTTCTTATAGCCCCCGAAACAAAAATGAAAAAAAAATACCAAACTCATTTTTTTCTTTTCTTTTTCTCTACTTTTCTCTTGTTGTTTGTTTGTGTGTCTGTTGCAGGTACGGAGCTAGCCTGGCGCTAAGGTGCACGTGTTGCACAGATGCAGTGCATTGCGGGGCGGTTGGAGGCGCGCGGATGTGCTAGAGTTGTTGACTGCTGCGGCGTCAGAAGAATCTAAAAACCCTAAAGGTTTCTGGAAATATTTGGGCCAGTATAGCTAGGTCTTGTCTAAGTTTAGTATTCGGACCAGTGTAATGGGTTAGATGTAAATGAACTTTTAATTGGATTCTATTATTTATTAATTTTATTTGGTTTTATTATTCTTTATTTATTTGTTGTTTTTTTCCTTTTAAAATATATGTGAGCCGGGCAAATTTGGGTTATTATAGCTACCCCTCTTTGCTCATTGTCGTGTAACGGGAATGAAGTAAAGACTTTAATAAGGCCAAATTTGCCTGGTCCTACGGGATCTTGGTGTTCTTCTTTATGTAGCCTCATTCCATCCTACTACATCTTTAGAGGTATAGGAATTGGTGCTTCGATCCACTCCACTGCAACGTCGGGGAGATAGGATTTGTAACTCGCAATTTTAATCTACTTAACTGTGATGTTGGGGAAACAAGATTCACCATTGTAGATTTAATCCGTTCCACTGCATCGCCAGGGAATTAAGATTCGCTGTTGTGGCTTTAATCTTTTTAACTGCAATGTCGGGGAAGCAAGATTCACCAATGTGGCTTTAATCTGTTCCACTGCACCGCCTGGGAGGTAAGATTCGCTGTTGTAGCTTTAATCTTTTTAACTGCAATGTTAAGGAGGCAAGATTCACCGTTGTGGCTTTAATCTGTTCCACTGCACCGCCAGGGAAACTAAGATCTGTAATTCTTCGGTCTCTTCCACTGTAATCTCAGGGAGATAAGAACTGATGCGATCTACTCTACTATAACTTTAGAGAGATAAGATCCTTTATTTTAATCCGCTCCACTGTAATCTTAGGGAAATAGGATTACTGGCTTCAATCAGCTCCGCTGTAATCTCAGGGAGATAAGATTTCTGGCTTCAATCTGATGCGATCTACTCTACTGTAACTTTAGAGAGATAAGATCCTTTAGTTTAATCTGCTCCACTGTAATCTCATGGAGATAGGATTACTAGCTTCAATCTGCTCCGTTGTAATCTCAGGGAGATAAGATTTCTGGCTTCAATCTGCTCCACTGTAACATCAGGGAGATAAGATTCACCATTTCCGATTAGGAATTCTTCGGTCTAATCCACCATAATCTCAGGGAGATAAGACCTGTGGCTTAAATCTACTTCCTTACACTTAAAGATAAGATTTTTCGTCTTCGATTTGCTCCGCTATTGCTTAGGGAGACAAGATCTGTAATTTCCCAAATCTGTTCTTTGGGGAACATGACCTGTATAATAGACCTAATTATGCCTAATGATTAGGATGGCATGATCAAAATGAATCAAATGCTCTTAACTAGACATGTGAATAATGTTTGCATGAATGCAGAGTTTTATTTTTCCAAAAATGATCCCGCTTAGGTTGTCATTACTCGAAGGTTTTGTGACTGGCGTGCTACAGCACCTTCCTGCTTGACTGGCCTTTTCTGAAGAATCATTTAGCCAGGTTGCCCCCCACTGTAAACCTCAAAGTTTAATCCATTGGGGTGCAAAATTTGTACCATCATTTTCCGACTGCAATCCAATGGTAGAAATAGGTGGCTTTTCCTCAATCCTCTCTTATCACAATTTAAGGATATAGGATCTAAATCGTTCTGGTTTCTTACACCATTCTCAGGGTGTCATACCAAAGACCTATGCGCAGATGAAGGCTCTCTCCTCCAAGTTAAACCCTTCCTCTTACCTGATGATCATCGATTGCTTGTTTATTTAAGCTTTATCGTCAATTTGACATCCTTGTCATTTTGTTCAATTAGTGCTTTTGACAATAAAGCCCAAAGAGAAAGTCCAAATTTAGACTATTCCTTCTCAAATTTCCAACCTTTAAATTTGGTGTGTTCTAAACAATCGTCCTGTTTCAGGTTCCTGTGTTGTTTAGAAACTTTCCAGAGTAATATACAAAACTTCCTTTGTGAAAGTTTTATTAGTCCATTAATCATTATTCCAATGCGACATGCTTGCAAAAAAGGTCATAACAATGGACAAGAATAAAGTTGGTTCTGGGCATAGCTCAAAAGGAATAAATTATCAAAAACAGTAAAGAAAGATAATAAAGAAATTGATTGAGAATCTATATCTTGGAAAAGTATTCCAAGAACAACAAATTCAATATAAATAATATGAGAATTGGTACCCTAGATATCGCAGCTTGAACTTCTCTGTACAAACTTTCTGAAGCTCATTCTGAGTTTGACATGTGTTTAGGAAATCTACATTGCTTTGTCGATGCCCCAAGATGTCGGCTATCCTTTCCTGTTGATTCAGGCATAGCAAGATCACCACATGCCCCAATATGATCAAAATTCGAGTTGCTCTGATCGCCTCATGCCTTATTTTAATCAATATTTGAGCCGCCCTTTTCGGGTTTTCAACTCAAATCCCCTTTGGCCTAAAGTGCCCTTTGTGGGTTTTCCCCTTAGCCTCTCCATTTTAACTTTTTCATTTTTTCATTTTTAATTTTCATTTTTTCATCTTTTTTTTGACTCAAAGTGCCATTTGCAGGTTTTCACCGGAGTACTTCTTGACCGGATCTAAGTTTATAGGACTAGAAATCTCACTCAGGATCAGTGCTCTTCTGAAAAATGTCTTCTTTACAACATAGGGACATTCCTGGTTTGGCATTCATTTCTCTCTAGAATCCTTTCGAAGGATCTTTTTCAACATCCAACCCTCTCGTGGAATTCGCTGAGATGACACTGTTCATTATGGGCTCGTATCATTTGTTTCTGGTACATCCGGGCCTGATGCATAGCTTTTAACCCTTTTCCTAGGTCCAACTGATCACATCGCGATTGGATCCTTCCAACTCTAATACCCGTAGAGAGGGGATTTCAATAGGTAAAACTACCTTAATCCCGTAACCCAAAGAGAACAACGTTGCTCTGATAGAAATCTTGATAGATGTTCGACAAGAAAGGAGGGCAAATGGTGATTTTTCATGCCAGTACTTGTAAGTCGCAGTCATTTTTGCAATTCATTATCTTGCAATACAGTGACAAACTGTGGTGTCTGATTTTGGATTGATTACAGCTCTCAGCTATCGCGTTATCATTCAAGTTCAATGCATTTTCCAATACCATCTTCTTGGAATTCTATATCGGCATATGATGACATTGACGTATGAAGTAGCCTCTAATGATCTCAAAAATGAAGCAATGCCCATTAGAAGTCTTCGATAATGGTAATGTCCATGCCCCATTTTGCTCAAAATTTGAGTCGCCCTTTTCGGGTTTTCAACTCAAAACCACATTTGGTCACAAAGCGCCCTTTGTGGGTTTTCGCTTTGGCCTCTCCTTTACTTTTTTTTCTTTTTCTCTTCTCTCTTTTTCATTTTCATTTTGACCTTGATAGATTTTTCTTTTTGCTTTTGACTTCGATTTTTTTTTGTTTTTTTATTTAAACTCTTGGGATTAGGCAAGTCCTTGTTATCCCCTTTCGACCAGAATCAATATTTTTATAGATAAAGTCCTCCACATAAGATCTCTCACTTTCATCTTGTACGCGAAAAACCTTCTTTGGTATCAGATTTCTTTCATAGAGCCTTTTGGGGCGCAACTACGACAGAAAACTTTGGATCTTCCTCTTTAATCTTGAAGGGATGGAAACTCGACTTCAAATGGGCAAAGCTATGCTGAGTCAACGAGAGAGACATTACCCCGACAAAGAATTACATCGCTCATACTGCAAATTTTTTGTCATCGTGTTGTTGTACAGATTTCATTATCAGCATTTAACCCGACATATCCTGGTATGATCATACAAAGACATCTTTGAACTCTAGAGGTCACTCAACAAGGTGTTGCTTCGTCTTTGCAGTCAGGTCAATTCTGATCTTCACTAAGCTCACAATTTCTAATGATTCCTTGTGAAGTAGGATCTGTCTATCCTCCTGCTCAACCATCTTCAATAAGTCCAAAGATAAGCTACAATCTTTGTCATTTTCAAAGTCATGAGATCCCTTTGAACACATGCCTCGCTCAAAAGGAAAATCTGGGTCTGTAGTAGAGTCATTCACGTAATTGATATCTGGGGACCCATAATAAGTACCAAAGAATATACAAAAGAATGTATAAATTTATGAATAATTATTTATACAATATGATTATGAATGAATGAATGATGTGGAAGAAAATCCAAAAGAATGAAGTAATCAAAGATAATTATTCAAAAAGAATGAAAGAATATTGACTCAAAAATGATCGCAAAGATGTATTTCATTAGAATAATAAAATTCAGACATGAGCCTTTTTCATAAAGGAATTTTTATCATTTTTAGGCTAAAAACAACAAAAATGTTCTGAACATTACTCTAAATAAGTTCTAAAAACTACAGGGCTTTCTTCTGCAGTCTAATTGCTTAGAGCACTCCCAAATTTATAAGGGCAGATATCTAACAAGGCCCCTTCTTCAATTGCTTTTCGTCGATGTGAACATTTCCCACTCTTCTTCATGCAATGCATTCACTCCATTATCAATTATGATTGGGTAACAGATTTTCTGCACTGGAGTCATCAAACTTGACAACACCCATGTTATTGAGCCTTTAAACAAGCTTTTTAAAGACGGTGCAATTTTCTATCGAATGTCCCCCAATTCCCGCATGATAATCACACTGTGCATTCGTATCATACCACTTGGGGTACAGAGGTTGCAGGGGTTTTGAGTAAAAAGGGGCAACAATGCGCGCATCGAATAAGCGTTGATACAGCTATTTATACAACATCGGAACTGGTGTGAACTGGAGCTTCTCAATACTTGGTTTCACTCCAGATTCTTGTCTCAATGAACCTTGTTGACTCGTGACCCCTTTACCTAGACGACTTACTGACCTTGAGTAACTTATGGTATTCATCTCATCTTCTTTTCTCCTTGCGACTGATTTTTTATTACTCTCTCCACCATCTATTCTTCCATTTTTTATGGCATTTTCAATCATTTCGCCATTCATGATTATATCTGAAAAACTCTTCGAAGCGCTTCCCAGCATGTCAGTGATGAACGGGGCCTTCAATGTGTTGGTAAAGAGCGTTGTAGTTTCTTTCTCTAGGAGTGGCGGCTGGACTTGGATTGCAACCTCTCTCCACCTCTGTGCATACTGTCTAAAGCTTTCATTCGATTTCTTTTCCAAATTTTGCAAGGTGATTCTATTGGGAACCATATCTGTCACATGACTGTATTTTTTCATGAATGCCTGTGCTAGGTCCCTTCATGAACCAATCTCGGTACGGCTCAACTGATTGTACCATTTCGACGCTACTCTAATGAGGCTATCCTGAAAACAATGTATTAATAGCTGATCATTGTTAATATACCCAGTCATTCTCCTACAGAACATGGTGATATGGGCTTCGGGGCAGCTAGTCCCACTATATTTCTCAAATTTAGGCATCTTGAACTTGTGAGGGAGTACTAAGTCTGGAACCAAGCTCAGATCTTTTGCATCGATTCCATGGTGACTATCGGCGCTTTCCAGGGCTTTGAATTTTTCCTCCAACCATTTACACCTATCTTCCCACTGTTTTGGCAATTCCGCGTTCGCCTTTCCTTCCTCAGCTGTTTCGTCAAAATCCGGGACGGCAAGATTAACCAGATTATCACCAAGGCTAGGACCCGATCCGGTCAGAATTTTCATCGGTAATGAAACATCGGTTTGAAACCTCTGAGGCCCAATTGAAATAGAGGATCTGCGTGGAGGTACTTCAGTCTGAACCTGCGCATACAGGGGAGTAACTCCTGGAGGATAGGAAGGTCTATCCTTGTCTTCTTCTTTATCATTTATCATAGGGTCTTTCCCCTTATTTTTTCCTATTAGTAATTGCGTCAGCTCAGTCATCATGTCCTTTTGAGACTTCAGTATCTTTTCTGTCATGTCCTGTTGAATTTTTTCCAATTGCTCATTCATTTGCATCTGTAACTGATCTTGCATATCCTTTTGCATTTGCTCCAATTTCTCTAATCTTTGATCCATTTCTTTGGCTTTGCGACGAGTACCGTAAGGGTGCTGGATTGGTTGGTTTTCCAGATTAGCTGAAATAAACTTACTCAATTAGACTCTTTTAATGGACTTTAATGCATGTAATGCGAATGCGTGAAATGAATTCCTAGAGAGACATTGATGAATTCCCAAACATCAAACATTGTCTTTATTTTAAAATCGAGATAACAAAATATTGTATCCAGTAAGTTAGGATCCATCACTTTGAAGTCTCAAAAGGTTTATTTTAAAATTGTATGGTTTTACTAAAATAAACGCTTGGCTATTCAAATTTGTCGAGGAGAATTGAAGCCCAGTAAGTTAAGGCACAATTCTCTCGAGAGGTATGAACACCAGGTCCTTTTGAAAATTATGAAATAAAAATGATTGCAATGCTCCAATAAAATACAATTTTTACAAATGAGACATGACAAAAGCAATATATAATGTAAAAAATAAATCACAACCCAAATATACACTAACAACTGGCAAACAAATAGTAGGTAGATGCAAATAACCATAATGATTTTAACTATATTATACAAACATCGATGTCAATGCTCAAAAGCTAAATAAATTCATCATAAATTCAAAAGATACATTAAGATAATAAAACAATATATCCTATGTATGAAAGCTTCCAAATGAATTACATATATGATCTTCAAAATAGACAAAAAATAAAACAACATTAAATAATTGGTATTTGAAATAAATTTGAAATAGACAATATGCATTTATTAGTTTGATATATAAATAATGCATATAAAAATATAATAATAATGATATATATATATACTAGTAAAAAATAGAATAGGGAAAGTATATTATTGCATTTTAAAAAAAACATAATTATATAAATAAAATCGATTTAAAAGACATATATAAATATAAAAGAACTTAAAATTAATAATCATAATGAAATCAAAATATTAATATATAGCTAAGAAAAGAATAATTTCATAAGTTATATATTTATATGAATAATAGTATAAATAAAAATTATTATGTAAATATTTATCATATCGGAATATATAAAAAGATAAATTTTAGAAACAATAGAAAATAAAGCATCAAAAATTTATTTGAGTTGTATTAAGTTTCCATAAAATATATAAAATAATCAATGATGAAGTAAATATAATATGTTAAATTTAATACAAAAATATATAATATATCTAAAACATTAATGTTTGACAAATTTAAATAATGTTGTTAATAATAATAATATATTATATCTTAAAATTACACTAATAATAAGTTTAAAAACAATACCAAACCTACATATTGAAATAATATTAGATTTTTTAGAAATAAATATGTCAGAATAAAATCTAATTA
Organism: Gossypium hirsutum; assembly: GCF_007990345.1. Taxonomy (NCBI): domain Eukaryota; kingdom Viridiplantae; phylum Streptophyta; class Magnoliopsida; order Malvales; family Malvaceae; genus Gossypium; species Gossypium hirsutum. Next base: position 31,389,925 of record NC_053439.1, on the reverse strand, counting down.
TATTTTAAATTTAAGTACTAAAAAAAACTAAATTAAAATTGTGACCAAAATTTAAAGAAGAACAAATTCGAACTAAATTAATAACTGATTCCACATTGAGGGACCAAAGCAGCAAATAAACACATAAATTCGGGAATTCAAATCTGATTAATGAAAACGACACCGTTTGTTTGTGGATTGAAATGGAAACCGAGTCAAATACACAGTACAAATTAAAAAAGAAAGAGAACTGAATCGTAACAACACCCAAACACAGAGGGACTTAAGCGCAAATAGACCGTTGAGCCAAAAAGGCGCGGATCCTTCCCTGGGTCGGGTCACCACGCAGGTCGAGGGCTATCAAACGGCGTCGTTTTTCAACACACATAAATGTCCCGTTAAAACCTAATTAGCAACCTTTTTCATTTAAAACAAAAGTTAAAAAGAAAAAAGAACCCTAGCCCCCTTTCCTTCCGCCGCAAAACCGAGGCCTTTTCCAGTCGCTCCTTGTCAAAACAATTCCCCCTTTCAAACTCCGATCAAAGCAGATGAGGGCCAACGGTGGGCTGGCAAAGGTAACCCCCCTTTATTCTATATCTATTCCTATATATATATATCTATCTGATAAACAAACAGAAAAAGGAAAGCAATATAAATCGAAAAGAGAACCGAAAAAAGAGGAAAACAAAAGAAAACCTCATTTTTGTATTGATTTTGTTTTTGATACAATATGCCTCTCTGTGTGTATTCAATCCCCCCCGTTACAAGTTTTTGAAAGGCTTTCTTATAGCCCCCGAAACAAAAATGAAAAAAAAATACCAAACTCCTTTTTTCTTTTCTTTTTCTCTACTTTTCTCTTGTTGTTTGTTTGTGTGTCTATTGCAGGTACGGAGCCAGCCTGGCACTGAGGTGCACGTATGGCGCAGATGCAGTGCATTGCAGGGCGGTTGGAGGTGCGCGGATGTGCTAGAGTTGCTGACTGCTGCGGCGTTAGAAGAATCTAGAAACCCTAAACATTTCTGGAAATATTTGGGCCATTTAGGCCAGTATAGCTGGGTATTGTCTAAGTTTAGTATTTGGACTAGTGTAATGGGTCAGATGTAAACGGAATTTTAATTGGACTCTATTATTTATTAATTTTATTTGGTTTTATTATTATTTATTTATTTGTTGTTTTTTTTCTTTTTGAAGTATATGTGGGCTGGGCAAATTTGGGTTATTACATGTTCGTTTAATAAACGAACGAACACGAACAGATATGTGTTCGATTCGTTTATGTTCATGAATAAGCTCATTAAAAAGCTCATTTATTGGCTCATTTATAAGCTCGTTTATAACTCGTTTATTTATTAATGATATTTCCTTATAAAAATTCCATTACTATATATTAATAAAATTATCTTGGTTTGTATTTTTTTCATTTATAATATAATTATTAATATTTATATTTGACTATTTTATCTTAAAACAATATATGTGTTTTTATGTATTTATTTATTATTTTATTTATTTATTTATTAACATTGTTCGTGAATATGTTCAATTATTTGTTCATGAACATGTTTGTTTAATGTTCGTAAACATGTTCGATTAAGTTAAATGAACATGTTTGTGAACATTAAACAAACAAACATGAACAAAAATTTGAAATTCTTAACGAACACAAACTGAACATGAACAAGCTTAAAAATAAACAAACGAACATGAACAAAGGTTTGTTCGTTCAAGCTCGATTCATTTATAACCCTAAATTTCGGTCAAAAGATAAAAGATATGGAAATTAATATTCTTTTGGAAAGAATATAATTCATTTTTCTAATTTTCCATTTGTCTTCTCTATTAATAAGGGAATAATCCTATATTCTTTCGAAAAGAATATATTTCATTTTTCTAACTTTCCATTTGCCTTATCTATTAAGAAGGGAATAATTTTGGTTTTCCTTTTTAATATGTGATATCAAAGAAGATAAAAGGAAGATAATCCCTTAGTGTGTTAAGATTACCAACTTAATAAAATAAAGGTCTAGCAACCATTTTTAATTATTCCCTCTGAAAAGTTCAAGAGAAAGTGGTTGTTCTTTTTTATGGGGGGGACTACGTAGAGGTCGGGACGTTTTCGTTGTGGCTTGGAATCAACTTCGAATCAATGGCATCTTTTTCAACGTTTTTAGTAAAGAAGGTATATTTTCAACCCGATTCGTTCCTCGTACATAAATCCATGGTTGATGATTGCCAAAATAATTTTTTCCGTTGCGCCACAGGGTGTACTGGCGATCCAACAATTAATCATTTACTTTAAATATGTTTAAGGACATGTTCGTTCATGTGTGTGTGTATGTGTTTTGTTAGGTGTAAGTGGATCTAGGATTGATGATGGAATAACATGTATATATATGTTGAATGGGGCATAGTATGCACTTAGTCCTTGATAGGTGAATGCATTCATTTGAATTTTGGAAAGCGTATGTTTTGCAATTGATGAAAATTGCATGTGACTATAGATGTCCATGATGAAATGCTTTAGAGAATCGGTTTTGTGTTCATTGCTTAGTAAGGATGAATATATATATATTAAACTTATGCTTAACACTTTGGTATAACATGTATAGTTGAATGTGTATGTCTAAGTATCATTGAAGGAATGGGTTTGAATGGTTGAATTATGTTTGCTTGAGATGTATTAAATAAGTTCATGTAGATGTTGTGTGTGTGTTTGTATGCATTCTTAATATGGTAGTTGATTTAGGCATGAAATGAACTTTTAAACTTGTGATTTTGACCGTTTGGGTAAAAGTATCGATACTTGACCAAATGAAAAATGTTTTGAAAATGACAGAATGCCTAAACAGCATGGATGTTGATTTTTGGTATCGATACCTTTGATAAAAATATCGATACTTGTTTCTTTTGTATCGATACCTAGTTCCAAGTTTTGAATATTTTCATATTTGTCCTTAATCATGTTCGAATCTATTAAATTATGTTTGTATAATCGATTTAGTCTATATTTGGTTCATAACTTCTACTATGCATGCATTTAGAACAACTTGATTATTTAAATTGAATCCAATGTTATGATTTGCGTGTAAATGTTCTAATAACTGTAGTAGCATCCTAAAACTCGAGTCCGTCAACCAGGCCAGATGAGGGGTGTTACACTATTTAACAAGCTACAAATTGAAATCAAATTATGAAAGCACAGATTGAGAGGGGTTACTTGTTTGTCATTTTCTCTTTTCCTTTTACATTCAAAGTTTTGGCATCGTCTTTAGCTACGTTTGATAAATTCAATTACAAAAATGATATTAGTTCACATTCAACTAGAATATAGCTAACTATTCAAACATGAATGCATACTTTACAATCCATTCCCTTATTAACCCTAATGTCTAAAATGCTTGTATTTCACAATCTACCTAATCGACTCTAAATCTAACTTCGTACTTATTGGGAACTCAAACTATCAATCTATAGCATTTACTTCCAATAGCTTCCATTCTTTACAATTTGGTCCCTAATAACACATAATTAACTATATAAATTAAACCAAATTCAAGCTTAAATCAAGACTTCTCACTATGTTTCTGACATGATTTTAACATAATCTGAGCTTAGTATCCATCGATTCTTGAATTTCAAGCTTCAATTGCACTAAAAGATGAACAATGGTAAACTTGAGGATAATCAACAATCTAAAAGTCTAAGCTTTAGGTTGAACATGCCAAGCAAAAATGAACATGAATCCATAAAGATTTCATGAAAAAGACTTGTTTACCTCTAGCAACTAATGATTGAAATTGAATAAGGAAACACCTAGATTTTCTTTTCTTTCCTTAGCCATGGATGGCAATGAGAATGAAGAAGAAGAAGAAGATAATTTTGTTTCTCTCTCCCACTCTCTAGCTATATATACATGTCATTAGTATCCTAATTAAGCTTAATTAAGTGAAAATGGATGACTATGATCTAACATCAATTTAGTTAGTGGAGATGGATGGAAGAGATCATTCCATTCCACTAATCATGAATTAAGGATGTCTTAATATCAATTCGGTTCTTGGTTCAATTGCTACATAAGGCCTTAAACATTTCCTCAATCAAATCTCACTTGTGCAACCACTTATAATTTAGTCTTTGAACTATGTAGTTCACAACTTTCGCGATTTAATTACTTGTTAAATCTATATTATAACTTCATACTTGATATGTAAATTCTTCAATTAATATTCACACTAATTCGATTTACGAAATCCGATTTCGGAATCATATTTTCTGACACCAGCTAAAATTGATTCGTTACAATATTGAGACTTTTTCCCGAGTTGCTATGATGACAACATTCAAGACTTTGATGGCTATTGGAAAAATGAATAATTGGCATTTTTTTTTAAAAACAATGAGACTAATTGGAATAGCAAAGTTGAGATTTTGGTGTACTAAATTCAAGGTTTTTTTTTTAATTTAATTGGTGTGAAATTAACTCATAATATCAACATAGATATAGAGTAATTTTAGGATAACATGTCAAATAAGCCCTCTAAAAATAATTAAAAAAATTAATTAAGCCTTTTAAATTATGATTTGTACCTAATTAAGCTTATTGAATTTATTGTTTGAGTTGAAATCTCTGACAAGCCGTTAAGTGCTGATGTGGTAATTGACATGACAAGTTAACATGGTGGTTGCCATTGAAAAATGATGACTAGGCAACTAACATGACAAGCTAACATGAAAAAATGAAGACATAAAGCGCTTAACTGATTATTTAAGTAAATAATTTTATTGAAATTCTAATTTCTTAAAATGTATATAAATTATAAAATCATAAAATTTATTAGAAATTTATAAAAAAATACTAAAAATTATAGAGAAATTTTAAATGTTATAATCTTTTTAGCAAAATATATAAAATTTATTCAAATTATTCAAATGTTATAAAAATTATATAATTATAAAAAATTCTTAATATAATAAAAAGTCCCTGTAAAATAATTGAATAATCAATTGACCCTTCAATCAAAAATATCACCCGATTGAGCCCGAATCGAATATAAGCAATCAGTTAAGCCATCGAAAAACCAACTTCCATGTAATTCCTTGACTATTATTATGTTCGCCATGTGCCTCATCAACATTGTGTCATGTGGTGAAAATTGATAATTTTTTTTTAGATATTCAAAAAATAAAAATTATAAAATTACAAAATTATAAAAAAACTTATTAAAAATTCCTTAAAAAACTTATTAAAACTAATAGAAAATTATAAAAATTATATAAAAATTATGAAAGCATAACATATTATAAAAATATTTTAAAACTATAAAAATATTATAAAATTATAAAACAAATTTGACCCTAATCTTAATCATAAACTTAACTCAATTTCATCCATAAACGTTTCCATCTTGTCACTTAGCAACATTTGGTACAATGACAACATAATAGAACACCAAACTGAGATTATGGACACTTGGTCACATGTTATAAATTATGACACTTCGCAAAATGCATTGCCATCAACACTTCGCAACCAATATTTTATGTTTTGATTACTCAGTTTTTGTCACATGTTATAAATTATAACATATAATTTTATAATTTGTTATATTTTTCATATTTAAATTATATTTTATATAATTTTATAATTTCTTATAATTTTTTATGTTTTTTTAAATATTTTAGAGAAGATTTACAAGCTTTCACCACGTGACTCAGTTCTTAAGTACCACGTGACAAACATAATGATTGTTAGGAACTTACACAGAAGTTGGTTTTTTGAGGGCTTCATTGATTGATTATATTTGATTAAGGGTTCAATTGATTGTTGTTTTCTATTGAGAGCTCAATTGATTAAGGGACTTTTTGTTATATTAAACTTATAAAAAATAAAAAATTTATAGAAATTAAAAATTTCTACACCATTTTGTTTTTTCTCATAGAGTGTCTTGCATCATACCTCAACCTATCATTATGAAATTCTCTCACATCATCCTTCCTCAACTAAAACATTACCCATCACTAGAGCTGTTCATTTGTCGAGTCAAACTTAAGCTCTACGATAGGGGAACGGGCCAAGATCATATTCTAATTGTTCAACTTGAAAAAGATTCGAATCTAACTTAAAAGAAGAAACAAACAAATTTAGAAACTAAGAAAATGAAAACAACTAAAAAAATAAATTAAAGACTAAAAAAAATTCAAAACATAGATAAATAAATAAAAACAAAAATTAAATTGTGGAATATGAATCAAATAAATTGATGGATATAGGTAAAAGATAGTTGTCCAACTGAATCCTTTAACATATAAGTCTCAACAAATTCAATTAATGGCTCTAGTCAACTCTCCAAGAAATAATCCTTGGCAAATTAAAAGATGAAAAATGATTTCCCACAACTCCTTGAAAAAAACAATTAAGAAAAAATGCTTCTAAAAATTACAAGAAAGCAACCTTGCACGAAAGAAATTAACTCAAACAGTAAATTTTATTAATGAATGAATCGATACTTGAATAATGAAGAGGTCTTTATATAAATTAACTAATTACATCCAAATAAAACTCTTTTAAGTATAATGAAACTCTAATAATTTAAACAATAAGTAATTTGAATAGAACTAAACTTTCTTGTTGACTAAGAAACGTAAAACTCTTAAACAACTTTAGATACTTAAAAATATCCTAAAATTCGGAATAAATAAATAATAAAACCTAATAGGTACAATGTTGTGTCCATAGATAAACAAAATTAAGCCTTAAACTCGAATTAAAGCCTAAAACTCGTAATTTCCCATAATAATTCCATCAAAAAATTCTACTCGCACAATATTCAAAAAAAATAGTTATAACTTGAGCCCTAGACTCAAAATCGTGTGATTCAAAATATGTTTCGAAACTAAGATATAGCTCTTTGAACGCTATGCAGACATCCTAGCCCCAAAATGTCTGGGTCCTCTCCAAGAATTCGTCGCAAATCAACTAATTTTTCAAACTTAAAAATTGACAACTTAGTTGGTTTTACTTTAATAAATTTCACCCCATCCATGCATGTATCACCCAAGCTCAACTAGACTTGGCCCGTCGAAATGATTCATCTCACTATCTTAAAAATAATATATATTTACTTAAATTTAATTATAAAAAAGAAAATATTGTTATTAAATTATTTTTAATCTGTTTTGAATAATAAATGAAATCGACTTATGAACACCTCTATTCATCACTCACCTTAAGCTATCAAGCACTAAAGTTATTGTCACTCAAGTCACTTACTCAACACCCACACAAGTTTGATCACCATCATGCCACATTCTCCCCATTTTCTTATTATCAAAACTCAAGACTTCAAACCAACAAAAATATATATATTATAACTTTTTAATATTTAATAATTTTTATAACTTATTTATAGCTTGTATTATTCTTTAATAATTCCTAACATTATTATAATATTTGTATTATCTATAATATTTTATGATGTTTTAATATTTTCATATATATTTATAATATTTTAATAATTTTTTAAAGAATAGGACTAAATAATTAATTAAGCCCTCACAAAATAATAAAAAACTAAACAACTTTTTAGTTTTTTATATTAATAGTCGCATCAATTTTTTACTTCAACTGTCACATCAACACTAAACAACTTAACAAAAAAAAATTACAAAACTCGATTGCACACAAATCATGATTTAAAAAACTCAATGAGTAAACTTTGACGAGAAGTTTAAAAACTAAACCATCATAATAAATAATTTATCGATTAACTAGTAATAGTTTATTTTGACATTGGCTTAAATATTATTTTTCTTAAAAAATTAATTCTTCGTCCATTTTTATGAAATTACAAGTGTATAATTATATTTGCATTAGTATCCATGCATAACATAAATCATAAATACAGAGTTAAATCACTTTTTGAAAATTAAACTTAACAACTTAGACCCTGAACTTTACAATTATTCTCACATTAAAGCTTGAATTTTCTTTTCGTTCAAATTAATCTTAAATATTTCCTTGAAAATCCTAAAATTATACCCTAATGTAAAAATAATTGCCCAAGTTTAAACCATAATATGAAAATAATTGCTCAATTTAGAAGCTAACTTAGAAAAAAAAATCAAACCTCAAAGTGAAAACAATTACCTAGCTTAGGACCCAAATTTAGAACCTAACTTGAAAAAAAATTCAGACCCCAAACAGTAAATATTAGATTTCATCAATTGTTCTATATATCAATAAGATAATACGTAATTTTTTATAGTAAACTAATTAACAAATTGATTTATAGAACTTAAATTTATAAAATTATTTGTGCCAATAGATTTGATATTAATATACAAATTTAATTAGAATGTATCATATTATACGCAAAATTTTACTCAAAATCAACAATAATTTATGTTTTTTATTGATATTACGTCTAACATAAGATAAAGAAAAAGCAAGACTAGCCAAATAAAAATCTCATAATAGATGTAACCCAAAATTTCACTCACGGTCAAATGCTTCGTTCACTGTTTACTAAATATATAGCAGGCAATTGTTTTGTTAAATTAGAGACCTAAAAATTGCATTGTTACCCATATAAACGAGATACAGTATAAAGACGAAACAAAAATACAGACAAAACACAACACAAACAATAATCCCTACCTAAAGAACTTGTAACACAAGACAATAACAATATTTGAACTTACGGTTCATTTCCAACACCGAGTATCCACTGTGCAAGATGTGTCAAAAATGGTTGTGCTTGGGAGCTACTGCTCAAAATTGGTCTTAGACTCTGAACCTCAGCATTGAATTCCCTCTCAAATTTACTGCAATGTAGTTTTGTTTTAAGTTAGAGAGTGATGAGAGAAAGAGATGTCATCATAGCCACCCATTCTCCACACTTACAGAATGGAATCAGTAACTGCTGAGTTTCTAGTCACGGCTTTTTGCGCTTGAGATGGATTCTTTAATTTCCACTGCTTCGACTTTCCTGAGCCAACCGAACCATCAGACTGCTCATCTAACTTGGGAATGTTGATAGACGATGAAATTAACCATTGTGTTGCTGCTGCGTATTGTAGGCACAATGATTTCAACTTCTCCACGTTCTGCGACAGTAAAAACAATATACTAACAAGAGAAAAAAATCAAACAAACATGAACAATGAAAGTGAATTTCCCACAATAAAATGTCGTGTATTCAAGTGCTATTTCAGACTTAATTTGCAACTTCAGTTTTTCACTTCAAAAATTGAAATACACTTGATTCACCAGTTTTTATTTGATTCTAATAATATAACTCTAAAATACCATTTAGTCTAACTAATAGCAACAGACTGGTATGTCCAATTTACTAAATGCTGTCCCAAATATACCGATAAATGAGAAGCAACAAACCTTTATCAGTTCAGGCAAAAGAAGTAAGCATTCTTTCAGACACTTATCGAGGAAAAAATCATGATGCTGGATAACCTGTTACAAAAGGATGTTCAAATATAACTTGCACTAGTTTATCACCAAAAACAATTATATTTTATATTAAAAACAGGTATGCAGCATATACAAGTCTAATTAGGATCATACCTCATCAATGCTTTTTGCAGTCTGGAGTCTATCATGCATCACATGCCAATTGGGTTCAAGAATCTGAAAAGAAGGATTTCAAGAACATTACCTAAAAGCACCGAGCCAAATAACTGAACATCTCAATTAAGTTTATATTTTCTTCCTCGTCCTTTTTTGTGCCTTCCCTTTATAAATTTAAGAGTCAAATCCCGAAGCCCATCTTGCTAGTGACTTTGACTACCACAAATGCAGAGATTTCCCAAAGTAAAGAAATACTGGGGTGGAAATAAAGTGGAATGGAAGATAAAGAGTATGCAAGACTCATCTGACTTCATGAGCTTTTCTTTCTAGGCCTTACAAAAGTACTCAGAGCTGCTATGGTGCAAAGGACACAAAGAAACCTGCCTCAAATATTAGATAATGCAGAAGACTGTTAATAAATCTCAGCATCCTACGACAGAGGAGAGATGATCTAGAGATGGCAGTTCCATGAGAATTAAGAGCACGAACTCCCTGCAAATTTTGCTGAAGTTATAGGACACATAGAGCAAACATGTAAAAAGTCACCAGACTACATCAATAAGTTCAAGTCCATACTTGGTGCATTCGCCAAGCCCCACAGAGCTGGCGTTCCACATGCTTACAATGAAAAAGGAAGCGAAAAATCAACTGATATTTTGTCAAAGCATTTCTTGATATAACAATTGACAGTGGCCACTGAATCTGAAAACATACAAAATATCATGAGCATGATGCAATCGAGACCCATGAGCTATCAAGTGCTAACGACACTTCTCTCGAGCTGCGCAAAGGACCCATTACTCGAGCTAGGGCTAAGAAGTTCAAGGATGCAATTTCAACTTTGGTGGATCGGGTTTGGGGTGAATACGTGGCCGGCCTACTTGAAAGCTCATGGACCAGCAAGATGAGCAAACCGTGCACTCTACTTCAAGCTCATTCAGCTCAACTTTAGCTCATTGAGCTTGTCCTTAGCTTATTCAGCTCAACTTCAGCTCATCTTAACGTGCATTTATTTTGCTGAAATAATTATTTAATTTGTTTTTAGTTAAAGTAGTTAAGTAGTTAATTAAGTTTAATTCTGGTCAAATAATAATTGAATGTTATTAAATATGTCCTAATTAGTTTAAGTGTTTTAAATATGTCCTAAACTCATACAAATATTTAATTAGTTCACTGAATTTTCTGTGCAGATTTTTATTCATTTGCTGACGAATTTAATGTGCTTGATACATGATTAATTTGATACTTTATTTTGATGCAGGAATTTTCCTTGGACAGCATGGGTGCATGCATCTTAGGTTCAATGCATTTGGGCGATACATGCATGGCACCCCAAGTGAATGTTCAGCCGAATTTTGTCATCTCCAAACATCCACATGCAGCTCATTTTAGGCATTCACACTAAGGACTTTTCAGCTGATGATGTTCACACAAGTGACTCTCCAAAACCGACTTTTCACACTTGTGTGGCTGTTCAAAGACTCTCTTCAATGCTTCTATCTTTTCAGCCAACAAGTGCCAATTTAAGGAGTCATTTAAAAGTTTGGCCGAATCTAGACATGGCAATTTGTCTACCGGTGCATTCATCTCTACAAGATTCATTTGCTTAATGTTTAAGCTGCCCATTGGAGCTCCCATTTAGCAGAATCTTTCTAGGGAATTAATTCTGGAATTTTCTTGATTTTTCTTAGCTTTTAAGTCTATCTATTCGGCTAGCTTATGCAGAACTATAAATATTTGCTTGATCATTTGTAAAAGGAATTTTTGCCAATTTTATAATATACTGAATATTTTGTGAGAATTTTCTTCTCTCAATTTCATCCAAAGACTCCATTGGCTTATCTACTAGTCAGTGGCGTCAACCAAACTGAACTTATCACTTTTTCAACCAAAGTGTGGCGTTCTACTTATACCGAGGTTCCTATCTCTGATAGATAGTGGGTCGAGGTCCTTTTACATCATTCATCATCCACCTTAAGAACATATAAGATTCGGGTCAGCACTTAACCTTAGTGTTGGTTCTTTCTTGTTTTTAAGCCTATCAATTCGTTTTCCATTCAAACCAAAATTATCTTTCGCCAACTAAACCTTTTCCTTTTAGTAACCAAACCATTGCACATAACAACTCCCTTGCACATAATTTGAACCCCAAGTAAAATTTCAAAGACGATTACATTTATAATTGAAGCAAGACGAACGAGACTACTTCGTTAGACGATCGGGCAACAAAAGCGACTTAACTCAATCAAACGAGGTTGGTTCGCATCAGTTGGTATCAAAGCTACTTAAAACGAAGAGTTCGGACGTTCGGAACAACTCCGGAGTAGGTCTATTGTAAAAAAAAAATTGAAAAAAAATTCGTAATTTCAAGTTCTAGTATTGTAATTAGCTTGCTAATTTCAAATATATTGTTAAAAAAAGAATACGAAAAAAAGAAAAAAATCTTTTCAACATGTATGTTGGTTGAATTCCGATCAGCAAAAGTTATTTCAAGTCTTTGATCAACCTTTTGCGCCACACTTAAACCCATTTCTACCTTTATTTCAAGCCTACCCATCACCATTACATCTATCGTCCTTTGTAACCCTTTGAAATCGACCCTCTAAACTAAAGATTTAGCCTTACCAAGTCTTATACAAAATTACAAGAGAAGAAACGAGAAGAAAAAGGCATGAGTCTATGAGCACATCTGAGAGGAGGTAAAAGCCAAAATAGTGTAAACACGAGTGTGAGTGTCGTTCTTTCTTTCTTTTCTGAGTGAACGTGAGTATTTGTGGTGAGGAATTCTTACTATGTCACAAAGTCCTGAGCGAAACATGGCGGAAAGACCCGAAAGGCAACCGGTAAGAAATGTTGTTCTTGGAGGAGGAGGAGTTCCCGATTTAGGCCAACAAGCCCTCTTAAGAGAATTTCAACGAATGCTTCAAAATGAACTTGAATCCATCAATGAGAGGCTAGATCGAGTAGAAGGAAGGGGAACACAAGAAGGAACCCCTCAAGGACCAAGACGGGAGCGAGGGAGAGCAAGACTTCCTGAAGATGAACTCTATGAGCCAAGCGAGTTGGAGAGTGACCAAGCGTAGAATCAAAGTGAAAGACGATGGGGTCCAAGGCAACGAGGTCCTAGGGAACGAGATCGAGTTGATGATGACTTAAAGAATATCAAACTTTCTATTCCCCCATTCCAAGGGAAATCCGACCCAGAAGCCTATCTAGAACGGGAGAAGAAAATCGAGTTGGTCTTCGAGTGTCACAACTACTAGGAGAGCAAAAAGGTGAAGTTAGCCGCAATTGACTTCTCCGACTACATAATGATATGGTGGGATCAACTTACCACAAGTCGAAGAAGGAACGGAGAGCGACCAATCTCTACGTGGACCGAAATGAAGCCGTAATGCGTAAGAGATTTATACCCTCTTATTATCATCGTGAACTTTATCAAAAGTTACAAAATCTTACGCAAGGAAATAGAAGCGTGGAGGATTATTATAAAGAAATGGAGATCGCCATGATACGTGCGGACGTGGAAGAAGATCGTGAAGCAACCATGGCCCGATTCTGAGCCGGCCTTAGCCGAGACATAGCTAACGTGGTGGAACTTCAACACTATGTCGAAGTTGTTGATATGGTGCATGTTGCCATCAAAGTCGAAAAATAATTGAAGAGAAAAAGTTCTAGCCGGCCTTTCCTAACACCAACAACTCTCAAAGTTGGAACCAACGCACGGGTAAGAAAGATTTTTCTAATCGCACTAAAGATCATCCTTTGTCTTCTAAGATGAATAAACCCGTTGGCAAAACCAGCAAAGTCAAAGAAGTTGCCATGCCAAATCGATCAAGAGAAATAAAGTGCTTCAAGTGTTTAGGGAGGGGCCATATTGCGAGCCAATGCCCTAACTGAAGTAACATTATCGTGCAGGCTAATAGGGAAATTGAATTAGAGGAAGAAGATGATGAAGAACCCGTTGAAACCGTTGAAGAGGAGGACGAACTTGAATACGCTGTTGATGGCGAAATCCTCGTCATTAAACGAAGCCTTAGTCTTCAAAGTGTTGAAAACGAACAACAAAGGGAGAACATTTTTCATACACATTGCCATGTGCAAGGAAAGGTGTGTAGCTTGATCATGGATGGCGGGAGTTGTACAAATGTGACCAGCACCTTAATTGTTGAAAAACTCGACTTGCCAACAACTAAGCACCCTCAACCTTACAAACTTCAATGGCTTAATGATGGAGGGGAGTTGAAGGTAACTAAGCAAGTTTTGGTGCCGTTCACTATTGGAAAATATTCCGACGAGGTACTATGTGACGTGGTACCCATGTACGCTATTCATATGTTATTGGGTCGTCCATGGCAATTCGATCGTAAAGTCATTCATGATGGCTTCACAAACTGCTACACTTTCAAATATGATGGGAAAAATGTAACCTTCGTTCTAATGATGCCAAGGTAAGTTTATGAAGATCAATTGAAACTAAGAGAGTCTGTTGAAAAATTTCGAGAGAATGTACAAAGAGAAAAGAATGAAAAAGAGAGTGAAAAACACATTGACAAGAAAAAAGAAAAACAAATGAAAAATGTGAGAGAAAAAAATAAATCGAGTGAACAGAAAAAGAGAGAAGAAAAAGAGCAAAAAAAGATGAGTGTTTATGCGAAAGGGAGTGATTTTAGGAAATTTTACTTGATGAAACAATTGGTTCTTGTACTTATGTACAAGGAAACTCTTTTGAACACTAACGAATTGGATCAAAATCTGCCCTCTTCGATTGTTTCCCTGTTGCAGGAATTCGAGGACGCATTTCCAGAAGACATTTCTAGTGGGTTGCCACCCATTCGAGGAATAGAACACCAAATCGACTTCATTCCCGGAGCGTCTATTCCAAATCGTCTAGCTTATCATACTAATCCGGAAGAGACCAAAGAATTGCAAAAACAAGTTAATGAACTTATGGAGAAGGGATATATACGAGAAAGACTTAGCCCATGCACTGTACTGGTATTATTGGTGCCAAAGAAGGACGAAACATGGCGTATGTGCGTGGACTGTCGCGTGGTGAATAAGATCACTATTAAGTATCGACACTCGATACCGCGTTTAGATGACATGCTAGATGGATTGAGTAGTGCTCAATTATTTTCCAAAATTGATCTAAAGAGTGGATACCACCAAATTCGGATGCGTGAAGGGGACGAGTGGAAAATCGCTTTTAAGACGAAGGATGGACTATACGAGTGGCTGGTCATGCCATTCGGGCTTACCAATGCACCCAGCACCTTCATGCGCTTGATGAACCATGTTCTTCGTTCTTTTATCAGAAAATTTTGCGTTGTCTATTTTGATGACATACTTATTTATAGCAAATCTTTAGATGATCATTTGTTGCATTTAAAATCTGTTTTGGATGTGCTTAGAAAAGAATCCTTGTATGCTAATCTTAAGAAATGTACATTTTGCACTAACAAGGTTATTTTCTTAGGTTTTGTGGTCAGCTCGGAGGGACTGGAGGTTGACCAAGACAAGGTGAAAACGATTCAAGAGTGGCCAAGGCCTACGAGTATCAGCCAAGTGAGGAACTTCCACGGGTTGGCAAGCTTCTATCGTCGATTTGTTCCAAACTTTAGCACATCGGAAGCACCTTTAACTAGTGTGATAAAAAAATCTTCTGCCGTTTATTAGAATGAAGAACAAGAAAAATCCTTTATTGCTATCAAATCTTGTTTAACTAACGCTCTATTGCTTGTGTTGCCCGACTTTGCTAAAATGTTTGAAGTTGAATGTGATGCATCAGGTGTTAGAATTGGAGCCATTTTAAGACAAGATGGGAAGCCCGTGGCTTATTTTAGTGAGAAGTTAAATGGAGCCGTTCTTAATTATCCGGCGTACGACAAGGAAATGAACGCTCTAATTCGAGCTCTCGAGACTTGCCGCACTATTTATGGCCAAAAGAGTTTGTCATACACTCGGATCATGAGGCGTTGAAACATATCAAGGGCCAAGCAAAATTGAACAAACGACACGCCAAATGGGTAGAGTATTTAGAATCTTTTCCTTAGATCATCAAATACAAGAAAGGTAAGGAAAATGTTGTGGCTGACGCATTATCTCGTCGATATACCTTGTTATCACATTTGGATGCAAAGTTGCTTGGATTTGTCTTTTTAAAGGAAATGTATGTTGATGATGCTGAATTTGGTGCTATTTATAAATCTTGTGAAAATAAAGCTATTGATAAGTATTTCAGGTTCGACGGATTTCTTTTCCATGAAGGCAAGCTCTGTGTGCCGCAAAGCTCAATACGGAAATTGTTGGTGATCGAGGCACGTGGTGGCGGACTCATGGGCCATTTCGGAGTGGCGAAGACATTGTCCACCCTCCATGAACATTTCTTTTGGCCTGGAATGAGAAAAGATGTTGAATGGGTTTGTAGCCAATGTATAACTTGCAAGAAGGCCAAGTCCAAGATTAATCCACATGGACTCTACAAACCATTGCCCATATCTAACGCACCATGGGTCAATCTTTCTATGGATTTTGTCCTAGGTCTTCCAAGAAATAAAACGGGGAAGGACTCTATCTTTGTTGTTGTAGATAGATTTTCGAAAATGTTACATTTTATAGCTTGCTCTAAAACTGACGATGCTATTCATATTGCCAACTTGTCCTTTAGGGAGGTTGTACGACTTCATGGAATTCCAAGAACAATCGTATCCGATCGAGACACAAAGTTCCTAAGTCATTTTTGGAGGTCTTTATAGGGAAAACTAGGAACGAAGTTATTGTTCTCCACAACATGTCATCCCCAAACGGATGGACAAACAGAGGTTGTGAATCGCGTATTATCAACTTTATTGCGAGCTATTATTTGCTTACAATAGATCCATTCATTCTACCACTAAACATTCACCGTTTGAGGTTGTGTATGGGTTCAATCCTCTAACCCCATTAGATTTGCTTCCTTGCCTAATGATCAGCTTGTTCATGCTGATGCCAAGCGAAAAGCCGATTATATGAAGCAACTTCACCAAAAAGTGAGAGCCAACATTGAAGCTCGAACCGAACAATATATGTGAGCTGCAAATAAAGGAAGAAAGTAGGTAGTGTTTGAACCTGGAGATTGGGTTTGGGTGCATATGAGAAAGGAACGTTTCCCGGCCCAACGAAGGTCAAAGTTGCTACCAAGAGGAGACGGTCCCTTTCAAGTTTTGGAACTAATTAATGAAAATTCTTACAAACTTGATCTCCTAGGTGATTATAACATTAGCGCAAGCTTTAATGTCGTCGATTTATCTCCATTTGATGCAAGTAGCGATTTGGGGACAAATCGCCTCAAAGAGGGAGGGAATGATGCAATCGAGACCCATGAGCTATCAAGTGCTAACAACACTTCTCTCGAGCTGCCCAAAGGACCCATTACTCGAGCTAGGGCTAATAAGTTCAAGGCTGCAATTTCAACTTTGGTGGATCGGGTTTGGAGTGAATCTGTGGCCGGTCTACTTGAAAGCTCATGGACCAACAAGATGAGCAAACCATGCACTCTACTTCAAGCTCATTCAGCTCATTGAGGTTTGTTTTTGTAATTATTTGAAGGAATTTTAGTTCATTGTTGAATGTTTAAGCATTTTGCAAGTTGTTCAACTCTCTTATTTCGTTTTAGACTCAGCGTGACTTATCTAGCTTGCTAGCGGTGTCAATATCTTTCTTTCGAACTTATCATTCATTTCAAGTGTGGCGTTCTCCAAAATATACCTTTGGTTCCTAACTTCCTAGTTAGCGAGTCAAGGTAAGTGATGTATTAGTCTCGAGTCAGCACTGATGCGATCCTAGTTTGATGCGAACTGCCTTGATGATGTGAGTCGATTCGTTAATGTGCCCAATCGTTAAAATGAGAAGTATCGCTCGATTTAAAATAAAGGGGTAAAATTTAGCTAAGTATGATATGTAATGGATTCGGTTAAGTGAATAGTCTAAAGGTTATTTGAAGATGGATTTGTGGTTGGCTCGAATGGCTTTAAGGTCAAGAAGGAACCAGTACTAAAATGGAGTACTAACCCGAATCTTATAAGACACTTAAAGGTGATGAAAAGGACATTGACCCACTAACTGTAAGTGTGACAGCCCAAAACTGACCCTAGTCGAGAAGTGGTTTCGGGACCGCTAAACCGAGTCACCGAAAGGTTTGAATGTGATGTTTATTATCTAGAATATGTAATCATGAATGTGTGAAAATTTCAAGCTTCGATTTAGTCGATTGCATGTGAATTTAGTCAATAGGACTTATATGAGAAAATTTTAAAATGTGATAGGTCAATGCATGAGGACCTATTAGTGCATGCGGAAGAAAAAGGGGACTTGCATGTCAAATTCCCCCTCCCTAATATGTAGTGGCCGGAGAAATGTTAAGTTCGAATGGACGGAGAAATGTCAGAAAAGCTTCGATCAACTGAAAACTCATTTGACTGAAGCTCCAATTTTGGTGCAACCCGAATCGGGTAAAGAGTTTGTCATTTATAGTGATGCATCCCTACTTGGGTTGGGTTGCGTATTGATGTAAGAAGGTCGAGTTGTGGCCTATGCGTCGAGACAATTGAAGCCACACGAGAGAAATTATCTGACCCATGATCTCGAACTAGCCGCCATTGTGTTTGCATTGAAAATATGGCGACATTATTTGTTTGGTGAGAAGTGCCATGTGTTTTCGGATCACAAAAGTCTCAATATTTGATGACTCAACGAGACTTGAATCTGCGACAAAGACGTTGGCTTGAGTTGTTGAAAGATTACGAGCTTGTCATTGATTACCACCCGGGAAAGGCTAATGTGGTTGCGGACGCCTCAAGCCGGAAATCACTGTTTGCTTTGCGAGCGATGAATGTACACTTGTCTGTTCTACCTGACAATGTGTTAGTAGCTGAATTAAAAGCCAAACCATTATTGACTCATCAAATTCGTGAAGCTCAGAAAGTCGATGGTGAATTGGTTGCAAAACGAGCTGAGTGTGTTCCGAACAAGGAATCGGAGTTTCAGATTGATGATGATGGTTGTTTGAGGTTTAGAAGCCGTTTGTGTGTTCCAAGGAATTCGGAACTCATTCCGATGATTTTGAACGAAGCCCATTGTAGCCGAATGTCAATTCACCCGGGGAGCACGAAAATGTACAACGACTTGAAACGTCGGTTTTGGTGGCATGGTATGAAACGAGACATCTCCGACTTTGTTTCGAGATGTTTAATATGTCAACAAGTGAAAGCGGAACATCAAGTGCCTTCAGGGTTACTTTAGCCGATCATGATACCCGAGTGGAAATGGGATCGAGTCACAATGGACTTTGTGTCCGGACTGCCATTGTCAGCAAGTAAGAAGGATGCGATTTGGGTTGTTGTTGATAGGCTGACTAAGTCGGCTCACTTTATCCCCGTGCGTACGGATTTTTCATTGGATAAACTAGCCGAATTGTATGTTTCACAGATTGTGAGATTACATGGAGTACCTATTTCTATAGTGTCGGATAGAGATCCGAGATTCACCTCGCGATTTTGGGAGAAATTGCAAGAAGCTTTGGGTACCAAGCTGCATTTTAGCACCGCTTTTCACCCCCAAACTGATGGTCAATCCGAGCGGATAATTCAGATGCTTGAGGATATGTTGAGATGTTGCATCCTCGAGTTTAGTAGATCATGGGAACGGTATTTACCTTTGATTGAATTTGCTTACAACAATAGTTTTCAATCAAGTATTAAGATGGCACCTTACGAGGCTTTGTACGGGCGTAAATGCCGCACACCATTGTTTTGGACTGAGCTTGGTGAAAGTAAAATTTTCGGAGTTGATTTGATTAAAGATGCCGAACAGAAAGTAAAGGTGTTATGGCTCGAACACGGGATCGAGGAAGCTACTTGGGAAACCGAGAGCTCGATGAAAGAACGATATCCAAACCTATTTACCGGTAAGATTTTCGGGGACGAAAATTTCTTAAGTGGGGGAGAGTTGTGACAGCCCAAAATTGACCCTAGTCGGGAAGTGGTTTCGGGACCGCTAAACCGAGTCACCGAAAAGTTTGAATGTGATGTTTATTAACTAGAATATGTAATCATGAATGTGTGAAAATTTCAAGCTTCGATTTAGTCGATTGCATGTGAATTTAGTCAATAGGACTTATATGAGAAAATTTTAAAATGTGATAGGTCAATGCATGAGGACCTATTAGTGCATGTGGAAGAAAAAGGGGACTTGCATGTCAAATTCCCCCTCCCTAATATGTAGTGGCCGGCCATGCTATGGGTGGAAACATGTCACCAACATGTTGTGTTAGTGATGTATGGTAAGGAAAATAAAATATTAAGCATGATAATTAAAATAAGTTAAAGAAAGGAATTAAACAATGAAAAGGAAGGGTGATGAAAAAAAAAAATGGTCTCATCCATACCCCCCCCTTGTTGCCGTGAGTTGAGGAAAGAAAACAAAAAAAAAATGTGTGTTCATTCTTGAACACCTTTGGCCGAATAGAGGAAAGAAAGGAAGGGGAAGAGCTTGAGAAAATCGGCTATGGTGGTTTGCTAGACTAAGGTATGTTTGATGTTGTTCTTGAGATGCATGCATGTTTTAGTAGTTGACTTGAGTTCTAAAAACCCATGGTTCAATTTTGTGGATTGATGATGATTTTGTGTTTTGCCATTGATGAGTGCTTGAGCTTTTTGATAGTTGTTGATGAAAAGTGAAAGATATGTTAAAGATTAATATGTTTTGTGTTGAAGTTTTTGGTGATTTTGAGTAGTTAGAGCTAAATTACAAAAACAAATTTTTGAAGGACTCAAAGGTGAAATAAATGAGATGTATGGACTTATATGGGCACTAGGAAGATTCGGCCCTTAAGGAGTGTGACCAAACTTTGTGTATTTTGTGTTTTGTGGAATAAAGACTAAATTGTGAAAGTGCGAAATATTAGGGGTAAAAATGTAATTTACCCATTTATGCGTTATTAGACTAAATTGAATGAAAATATGTTAAATTAAGGCTTGGCAAGCTAGCTATTAAGGTGAAATGCTAATGTTAGTATTTGATTCGGTAATAATCTGTTTGGGGACAGCAGCAGTAAGGTGATTTTGGAAAATCGCCATAATTTGTAGGAGTTGAATTAGAAGCTGAGTGAATTATGCCATTAAAGCTTGAAGAGTCTATTTTCTTACAAAAGAAACTATGAAAACAAAAGAGTTACCGATCTTGAGATATTTGAAGTATTGTGGGGCTGAGTCAAAATGACTACTAGATTCCCTGTTCTGTTTTTAGAAAATCATTATAAATTGTACAAAAATGATTATAAGATAAAATTTATATGCTTAGACTCCTTAATGAGTCTAGTTTCAAATGAGATCAAATACAACACATTTTGAATTCTGTAAAATGAGAAATTTGATTAGTAGTGAAGAGTGGTCAGAATAGTCAAACAGTGAAACAGGGGAAACTTTAAGAAAAATCTGGTATTGATTGGCCAAGCCAAAAATTCTGAAAATTTTATGGATGGAAGATATACGAGTCTATATTCAGGGAAAATTAACGGCTAGTTATTTGGAGTTTTGTAGCTCCAGTTATAAACAATTTAGCGACTACTGCTCAGGAAAACAGCTCGTAGTGAATATGTGATTTTGTTGTAAACATTAATGAAAATTTGCCAATGAGTTATTTATTGACATTATAAAGCTTACTATAATCTATGTGTGTGAAAGTCAAATCAATATATATATTATTCTGAAAGTAATACTTGAATAGTCGATTAATGACTATTTTAAATTATTGATTTGGCTCAAGGAGTTAAAGGAGGTGAATCGAGCAAAGGCAAAGAAAAGGTTGTCGAGTAGCCGAGTTGGAACTGTCTTACCCAACACGAGGTAAGTCATTAAGCATGTAGTTGGTATTATTTCAATGGTCATAATGTTTATGTATTGATGCTGAATGGAATGAATAAATATACATATATATATATGTGCATGTACGTATGTGATGATGAAATTGTTGAATGAAAGAAAAGAGGTAAGATGTACTGAGTTGTTGATCTCGGCACTAAACGTGCGGGATAACCATTTATGACCATGAGATTGGCGCTAAGTGCGCGGGATTAAATTGTACAGCACTAAGTGTGCGATTTGACTATGTTGCACTAAGTGTGCGAAATGAATATGATGCACTAAGTGTGCGAATTGACCATGCGGCACTAAGTGTGCGAGTTTGACTATGTAGCACTAAGTGTGCGATTTGATTATGTAGCACTAAGTGTGCGAGTTGATTATATAGCACTGAGTGTGCGGACTCGATATACATTCGTGAATCATTATGGACACTATGTGTGCGACACTATTGAGTCGATCGCGGACAGCGGATCGGGTAAGTGTCTTGAGTACATGGCTAATAGGTGCTATGCTTATACTTGGTGTTGAGCTCGGTAAGTTTGAACCTATGTGACAAATATACTTGAAGTCACGTACATAAAATTTATCGTAGGATGGGTGAAAGGCCGTTTAGTCGTTTGATTGTGACGAAAATAAATTGATTTATGAAAATGCTTCAATGTCCTATTGATGAGTATATGGAATGTGAATGCATGAATTGATATGAAATTGAATTGATAGGTTGGAGGAACTATGGTATGGTTCGGAATGGATGGAGTAATTAGCCTCGTTCCATTTTGTTTTCTCTTGTGATAATGTTATTGATGGATGGTAGTGCATAGCTTATGACTTACTGAGTTATAAACTCACTCGGTGTTTCCTTGTCACCCATTATAGGTTGCTTGGACTCATCTATTTTTGCGTGGTCGGGCCGTCATCGAAGTCATCACACCGGATAGCAAGTTTTGGTACTTTCTTCTTAGTTGGCTTAGAAGAACATTTTGGCATGTATAAGCTATTACGTTGTGTTTGAACTTTGGCATGTAAACTTTAAGCCATGCGAAAATGGCACGAATGTTCGATTGAGTTGGATCAAGGGTAGGCATGAAATGAACCTAGTTACTTTCGTAACAGATGCTGGCAGCAGCAGTGTCATGAGATTGAAAAATCACTAAAAATAGTAGGAGTGGAATTAATTGATGAATAAATTATGTAAGCGAAGCTCGATGAGTCTGTTTTCATGAGGAAGTAACGAAAAGATCATATGGGCAGTATATTAAGAGATAATCAGATTTTTGTGGGACAGGGCCAGAACGGTTTCTGGATTCCCTGCTCCGACTTTGGAAATTCATTACAAATTAACCAGAGATAATTAGGGGTCGTACCATATATGTACAGATTCCTCTCTGAGTCTAGTTTTCATAGAAACAAACGGCATCAGTATTGAAGCCCCGTGCAGGGAGATATTCAAGTCGTAATGGGCAAAGGTCAGTGTAGTCGACCCCTGCAACTTGGGAGAATTTGACTAATAAACTGTACTAATTGGCCCAACCAAAAATTCTAGAAAAAAATACATAGATGGGCACATGAGTCTAGTTTTTGGGAAAAATTACGAAACTGATTTTCGAGTTACGAAACTCAAGATATGATTTTTAAAACGACTAGTACACAGATTGGGCAGTGTCTGGAAAATAAATTTTATAAGGGGTTAAAGTCAGTTAACACCTCGTGTTCGACTCCGGTGTCGGTTTCGGGTTCGGGGTGTTACAGTAAGAGTTAGGAACTAGAGGTATCAAATGGTTTAACGCCACACTCGGGATTGAGTGACAAGTTCGAAGAAACAAGGAAGACGCCACTAGCAAGCTAGATAAGTCTACTTGAGTCTAAAACGAAATAAGAGAGTTGAAAAACTCACAAAATGTATAAACATTAATCAAAGGTTCAAAAGTCAGAAATACAATGAAATAGCTAAGTATTTATAGTTAGAGAATTAGGCAAGCCGAATAGGCACTTTGGGTAGCCAAATGGACAACATGCAGCAACTTAATGAGTTGAAACTTCTTGGCACCTTCCTAGAACGTCCCTTGAAAGTTCCTTGAGCATGGAGAATGTCAATGGGCAGCTTCTAGAGTGTCTTTATTCAGTTGAAATTGTTGTCAATTAAGAAGGAGCTAAAATGAGCTGAATGGCCTTAATTAGATTCGGTCAAAGTGATTGAATGAGCTGCCTTGATGAACTGATTAGTCTTGGACTTTAAATAGCAGCTTAGGGCACTTCAATAGCCATGCAGTGTGAACCAATGAAATTGAGAAGCCTTTGTGTGTGAAAGCAAGTGGCCGAATGGTCATGAGTGTGAATGGAACCTCCAGCAAGTGTGACCACGTTTGGGGCTATTGGAGTACACGATGAGGCAGCTTGGGGAAGAGAAACCAGTAGCTCACTTGTCCCTTGATGTGCACGAAGAGTTGCTTGGGCATTTCAATCAGTAGCCCACCTTGCATTCATGCCGTTCATGTATGTAGCTGCACCTAGTGAATTCAACAATTTAATTAGCTTAAGACACATTAAAACACACACATTAAAATCAGCAGCAAGCTTAAGACATTTTAAACCTGCACATTAATTCGGCTGAACTAAGACATATTAAATTGGCAGCAAGACACATTAAATGGATGTAATGAGCTGAACACTTTTAAATTATATACTAACTAAGACATATTAAAAACATGCATTAAAAATGTTCAGCTAAAGACACATTAAAATGCTGTAGCTAGACATATTAAAAACAAATATTAATTAAGACTCAAATTAAACTCAACAGCAGCTAAGACAAATTAATTAAAAACACGAAATTAATTTGTCTCAACTTTAGACACATTTAAACACTTCTATTTAAAACGTCCAGAATTAAAATGCAATTTAATTATTTAAGCTGAATAAACTAATTGGCATTTATTTTATTCCAGCAACTAAATTATAGAAATTAAAGTAAGATCAAAATGAGCAAACAAACTCATTGAGCTGGAAACGAGCCGAATTGAGCTCAACGAGCTAGAATCTAACTAATTCAGGTTGCAAAGGATTGCAAGCAACGCTTTGAAAGCTGGTTTAAGAGTGTGCTCGGAGCATGGCCATATCTTCCCCTCCCTCTTTAAAGCGATTTGTCCTCAAATCGGGCCGCTTGCTGGCGAAAATTTTTCTTTGTCACGAACCCCTTTGTTGATGAATTGGACAAAGTTGTTCCCAAGAACCTGAAAATTAGAAATAACTCGAAAAGAAAATAGATCATGCTCATGCCCTCCCTCTTTAGGAGGAAACCACTTTGAAGTGTCACCTACACAAAAATGAAATAGATTAGTGACACCATGGTTTATAAGTTCAAAAAGACTTCCTAAGATCTTATTCACAATTTGAACAAATAAACCAAAACCTGGATCAAAAATAGAAATTAGTCTTACCTTTTTCTTTGATGGAAACAAACCTAAATCACAAGGCATTCGGTAACTATGGTTTTGAAAATGAACTTTCCAAGGTTCGATTCCCTTAGACAAAGATATCTAATGATGTGCACCAGGGTCAAAGACAAAGTATTCTCTTGCCATTTCAATTTGATGTAACAATTTCAAGATCGGCATCATAGAAAGGAAATGATGCATTCTTAAGTCATTTTCATGCAAAACATGTTCAAACCTTTTAAACCACAACATGGAGCAATTTCCAAAATCATAAATCAAATTTTGGTTTTGCAAGCCAATGATATTCACATGCTTTGTTCTCAAACAGAATAAAGATAAAACTCGGAGCAAATAGAAGGGGTCAACACATTGATTCAACATACAAATCTGATACTCACCTTTGCTTGACGTCAACTTAGGAATACATGCTCCGGGTTTAAAAACATGATTTTGATCGGTCGTTCCATAATGTAACAAAAACTTCACTTTCACCAAGATATCACACATGCCAAATAAAGAGGATGTAGGCAAGAATGAATTCAAAGAATCAGACTTCTTGATTCTCTTTTGAACTGACATGTAGAGACATGAATATATCATACAAGAATTTAAAGATGTCTCAAGAACAACACAATCAAATAGATTAATTGTCTTACACGAAAACCTTTTACCAAATGCATTAAACAAAGAAAATGTGAACATATTAACATTCGAACAACCATATATCTCAAATTTCACTTGATCAAACTTACACAAACATGTAGAATTTACACAACAAAGCAGAAACGTCTCACCACCATCACAAACAATCGAACTATGAATTTTACATGGCAACTTTTTAACACTCAAGTTTGAAAGTTGTTTGTACTGATTTATACTTACTTCACCAATACACTTGTCAGTGCGATAATTTTCATTAGAGAAACTCATCTTGCCATCTTTTAAAAGAGGCGCATCAACATTAAACGAAGAATGGCAGGTAACCATATCAGCTATATTATCACAAACATTGAGGTGGGATGGTGGAGGCTTAAACGTCATAGAATCCTCAACTTGCTTACCTTTAAGTGCTGGTGGACTAGGGTAGTCTATGATCTTACCTTTCTCGATCAACTTGAACTACTTCTCATTAGGAAAATATTGTAGTTTAAACTTGTCAATTGATTCCTTGGAAACCTGGAAAGAAGAAAATTTACGTGGCAAACTTGCAAATGGGTTAGTTAGGACATTCCTCACTTTTGCTCGATTACTTTCTCCTTTTTCACTCGTCTCTTTTTCAAACCCTCTCTCTTTTTCCATGACACTCGTTTCTTTTACACTCTCATTTCTTTATACAATATCACTCTCTTTTTCGATTTATTGTTCTTTTTCTTTCATTTCTTTTTTTCATCTTTCGATTTCATTCCATATACGCTCATTTTCTCTCATCAACATTTCTTGTCTTTCTTTTCTTCTTATTTTTCTTTTTGCCTCGCTTTTTCATTATAATATAAAGATGTTACAAATGAGTCAGATCGACAAACTTTTTGTTCAAAGGATGGGAAAGCATCTACAAAGTGGTCACGATTAACTCTTTGTGAATAACCCTCCGAGGGCAAATATCTTGATGCATAAGAAACTCGTTCATCTCTTCGTGTTTGATCCTTTGAGGATGAGTACTTTGATGTATACAAATACCGACTTGTGATTTCTTGTTTGTCACCTTGAGAAACTTCATAGTCGAAACTTGCTTTGCATCATCTTGGATTCCTCGTTGAATAGGAATCATGATATAAATCTCTTCTCGAATAATCATTGGATGTGTGCTTTCGTGATGATCTTGTCTTCGTCTCTTGACCTAGTGAATTTGGCTTCTGTCGGGCTCTTTCCTCCACTCAATCCAATCGATCATGCAATTTCTCAAATTTTGATTTCACCATTCTACGCATCTCTTGCATCAAATATTGAAAATCTGATTCTAAAAGCTCTTCTTGAAACATGATTTTATTATTGAAAAAGAAAAGTGATTAAAACAAAACAAAATTTAAATACCTCAACTCAAAACCTCACGTTTCACTCACAAAGAAGATTGGATGGCACTCCACTCGTGTTTCACTCTTATTTTGGCTTTTTTTCTTGATGTATTTTCACTCGTGCCTTTTACCACTCGATTCGCCTCTTGAACTTCGTAATCGACTCGTTCAGACTTCAAGCAAGCCTAGAGGGTCGGCTTCAAAGGGGTTCACAAAGGTAGTCAATGTAAGGAGTGCAAGGTAGGCTAAAAAGAAAAAAAATTAAAAAAATAGGATGGTGCTAAGTGTGGCGATTGGTTTGTGTTCAGTACAAAAGCACTTTAAGATCGGGAAAACTATGAAGTCTTCAAAACAGATTCTTTCTTCTTCTTGTTTTTTTGCAACTTTTCAACTCTTTTTCTTTTTCTTTTTAATTTGATTTTGTTTCTCCTTTTTTTTTTCAATCACAAAATGCCAAATACAAATAGAGAACTTCAATCCACGAATTTTTTTTGGATTTTTTTTCGAATTTCTTTTGTTTTTTCAAAATTTTTTTAAACACTTACTCCCACAACTTCATGAACGTTTGTACTCCTTGATTTTGACTAGCTCGATACCAAATGATGCGAATCAGCTCAGTGATGTGAGTCGATTCGTTAATGTGCCCAATCGTTAAAATGAGAAGTATCGCTCGATTTAAAATAAAGGGGTTAAATTTAGCTAAGTGTGGTATTTATCTTCCAAAATAGGTTCAAGATGGCTAAGTATGATATGTAATGGATTCAGTTAAGTGAAGAGGCTAAAGGTTATTTGAAGATGGATTTGCGGTTGGCTCGAATGGCTTTAAGGTCAAGAAGGAACCAGTACTAAAATGGAGTACTAACCCAAATCTTATAAGACACTTAAAGGTGATGAAAAGGACCTTGACTCGCTAACTATAAGAGTTAGGAACCAGAGGTATCAAATGGTTGAACGCCACACTCGGGATTGAGTGATAAGTTCGAAGAAACAAGGAAGACGCCACTAGTAAGCTAGATAAGTCTACTTGAGTCTAAAACGAAATAAGAGAGTTGAAAAACTTACAAAATGTATAAACATTAATCAAAGGTTCAAAAGTCTGAAATACAATGAAATAGCTAAGTATTTATAGTTAAAGAATTAGGCAAGCTGAATAGGCAATTTGGGTAGCCAAATGGACAACATGCAGCAACTTAATGAGCTGAAACTTCTTGGCACCTTCCTAGAACATCCTTTGAAAGTTCCTTGAGCATGGAGAATGTCAATGGGCAGCTTCTAGAGTGTCTTTATTCAGTTGAAATTGTTGTCAATTAATAAGGAGCTAAAATGAGTTGAATGGCCTTAATTAGGTTCGGTCAAAGTGATTGAATGAGCTGCATTGAAGAACTGATTAGTCTTGGACTTTAAATAGCAGCTTAGGGCACTTCAATAGCCATGGAGTGTGAACCAACGAAATTGAGAAGCCTTTGTGTGTGAAAGCAAGTGACCAAATGGTCATGAGTGTGAATGGAACCTCCAGCAAGTGTGAACACGTTTGGGACTGTTGGAGTACACGATGAGGCAACTTGGGGAAGAGAAACCAGCAATCACTTGTCCCTTGATGTGCACGAAGAGTTGCTTGGGCATTTCAATCAGCAGCCCACCTTGCATTCATGCCATTCATGTATGTAGGTACACCTAGTAAATTCAACAATTTAATTAGCTTAAGACACATTAAAACACACACATTAAAATCAGCAGCAAGCTTAAGACATTTTAAACCTGCACAGTAATTCGGCTGAACTAAGACATATTAAATTGGCAGCAAGACACATTAAATGGATGTAATGAGCTGAACACTTTTAAATTATGTACTAACTAAGACATATTAAAAACATGCATTAAAAATGTTCAGCTAAAGACACATTAAAATGCTGTAGCTAGACATATTCAAAAAAAATATTAATTAAGACTCAAATTAAACTCAACAACAGCTAAGACAAATTAATTAAAAACACGAAATTAATTTGTCTCAACTTTAGACACATTTAAACACTGCTAATTAAAACGTCTAGAATTAAAATGCAATTTAATTATTTAAGCTGAATAAACTAATTGGCATTTATTTTATTCCAGCAACTAAATTATAGAAATTAAAGTAAGCTCAAAACGAGCAAACAAACTCATTGAGCTGGAAACGAGCCAAGTTAAGCTCAACGAGCTAGAATCGAACTAATTCAGCTTGCAAAGGATTGCAAGCAACGCTTTGAGAGCTGGTCCAAGAGTATGCTCGGGGCATGGCCGTATCATAGTTGCATCATGTCTTGATACAATCTGACGACATCAGATTTAGCCTAAACGCAAAGGGCCAAGTGCAAAATGAAGCTTTTAATTTTAGTTTGTTAATTTGGTTTTTGGAAAATATAGACTTTGATTTATTTTATTTATTTTCGTTACTATAAAATGAGTCGGTAATTAGGTCTTGTTTACTAAATGCATCTTTAATTAATGTCTTGAATTATTGATCTACATCTTTTAATTATGACATGCATTATGTGTTCTGCATTTAATAAAGTCATGCATTATGTAACTCTCATGTTAGTTAAGTTTGCATCATAAATTATGACATGCATTATGTAACTCCCATGTTAGTTTAAGTCTGCATCATTAAATTTAGTCATGCATTAAGTAACTCATTTATTCATTTAGTTTGCATCTTAATAAAATCATGCATTTAAGCATCATAGTTGTTTGAGTTAGTTTATAAGTGTGTTATTTAATTTGGCTATTTTTTTAATGCATGAATTATAGTTTGTTTAATTTTTTTGTGTGTTTGCTGTAGGAAATTTCAAAAGGCTGGTCACATATTTTAAAGCTACAATAGGGCTATTAATTTGCCAAGAAGAATCAAATGCTGTCACATTGAATTGGCTGTCCAGTTTTGGCATAAAAGAGTGTGCATTTGGTCACTTAATTGATGGTTCATGTTTGGAACGTTTTTGGGGGGATATTGAAGCACTCAAAGCTCATTATGGTGACTTTTCAAATGGTCCAAGAGTGACTCTTCAAGTCTGATCAGTTTCATGCACTCAAAGCTA
Organism: Gossypium hirsutum; assembly: GCF_007990345.1. Lineage (NCBI taxonomy): Eukaryota > Viridiplantae > Streptophyta > Magnoliopsida > Malvales > Malvaceae > Gossypium > Gossypium hirsutum. Next base: position 31,359,940 of record NC_053439.1, on the reverse strand, counting down.
GTTACGGTGCCAATTAAAGAGATGAATACACAAGTATTAAGGCATTTGGTTAAAGGGGAAAATGAAAGGACATCAAGCAGCACATTTAATGGACCACTAAACCTTCATCAAGTGAAGAGGCATGACTTTTCAGCTATGCAAGAATCAAGTGAAAGGACATGGCTCTTTGGCTGCCCATTAAGAGTTATAACTGAATTTTAATAGCTGATATGAATGTTGAATTTGAATAGTCATAATAATGTCTAAAAATAGTTTGTAAGAAAACATTGTTTGGTTAGACAATAAAATTCAACATTTTATGAATTTTAATTCATTTGTGAGTTTATTCAACTCCCTAAATTCGTTTAAGACTCAAGCTGATTTATCTAGAATAGCTAGTGGCATCTTTCTTGTTTCATTGAACTTATCACTCAAACATGAGTGTGGCGTTCCCCCATTTTGATACCTTTGGTTCCTAACTCTCTATAGTTAGCGGGTCCATGTCCTTTGTTTCTTTTCCAGCATCTTAAGTGATTTATAAGTTTTGGGTCAATACTCTTGATAGTATTGGTTCACTCTTGTCCTTAAGCTCAACTATCCATTCTATCCAACATTCTGATTTGTTTACTTCAAACCTTAGCTAAATTTTCACCATCATTCACTTAGTCATTTCCATCATCATTTCATTTAGCCAAATTCCTTCAAACTCTGACTTGAATGAAGCTTCTCCATTTTATGATCGGGCACACACATACGACTTGAATCATTCCAAAACAAGTTCGTATCAAAATTAAGACACATTAACTTTAATTAAAATGTCTAGATTATGACACATTAAATGCAACTTTAATTATTTGAGCTGAATAAACTAATTGCATGTATTTTTTTCTAGCAACTAGAATTGGAAAAACTAAAATAAATTTAAAACGAGCAAACGAGCTCATTCAGCTGGAAACGAGCTGATTTGATGACGTGAACCGACTCGATGATGTAGAGTCAAGTCACTTTAATTGCCCGATCGTCAACGAGAAGTTTGTTCGAAACTGGTCAAAAATGAAATTTGGTTAAGTAGTAACAGAAGTCTTTTTAAGGTATTCAAAGATAGGCTAATTTAGATCTTTGTTAGGTTCAATTCCAAAAAGAAATAAGGATAATATTTAATAGATAGGGTGGAATGGAATTATGAACTTAAGTTTCAAGAATGATTCAATACTATAGAGAGTATTACACCGGGACTTATATCACTTAAGGTGGGAATTATGGAAGGTAGAAGATGGACCTTGACCCGTTACTTATAAAGAAGTACCAAAGGTATAAAAAGATTGATGATCGCCACACCAGTTTGGTGATAAGTTTAATGAGTTCGGGTTGACGCCACTAGCAAGCTAGATAAGTCGCTTCGAGACTCAAACGAAATAAGAGAGGAAGAAAACCTCACAAGAACAAAAGTTCAATTAATAATTTGGCAAAAGTCCTTTACAAATTGAAATGAGCAAACTATTTATAAACCTAAAATGCCTATTCATACTCGGCATCTATATTGTTCACACTAACTTAAATTCTGTTCACATTCATTTTTAACATGTTCACAGAAAGGCATTAAAATTTGTTTCATGCTTGAAAATGGTACATGAATTGGCCGAACCATCATGTTGCTTCACTTGATGTATTCATGCATACTTAACCTTGAAGAATAGCCATAATTCCATGAATGTGCAGCCCTTTAATGCTCATACATCTCCCTTGGCCAAATGAGGCTTTAATGTGCCTGAAATACTTGATTGGTCATCTTGAAAATGCATGAATCATGCATGAAACCTTCCAATGTATTTTCCTCCATAAATACGATCCATGAATCTTCAAATACATGAACATTCAGTAGCTCCCTCTTGCATGAACATCCCAAATACATGTGCTCCTTTAAATGCCATCCATTGAACCTCAATTGTGCATGCACCCTTCCAAACTTTGCACTAAGCCATACATGAATCAACTTTAATTGTTCCTTCTCACATTCGGATGAACCTACAAAACATTTAAACAATTAAATAGTTATAGATTTGGCTGAACATGGACTAAATAGCATGTAGACAAATTAAATAATATGCTAAGACAAAGTAAAAACACTGGCTAATATTGAAGTTCATCTAGGTTACAAGCAAGTGAATTAATTTAACGAACTAAAATGAGCTGGTGAATTCGACAATGAGCTGTGTTAATTAAACTAAAAGAAAACGAAAATTTAAGTTATCAAATGATAAAATGAAAGAGCTGAAATAAAGCTAAGTTGAGATCAAACGAGTTTAATTAAGCTCAAGTGAACTAATTCGAGCTAGATAGAGCTCGGAGAGCTAGAGATAAGCTAAAATCAGCTTTCACCAAGGTGCAAGGAACCTTTGTTGAGCTGGACCGAAACTCTTCTTGAACATAGATGATAGGGGGTTGCGCGCGGACCAAGATCAAGTTGTAAAGTCACGGGAAAGTCCTACGAGATCTATAAACAAATTGCCTGCAACGAAAACAAAAAACAGAGAACTAAACTTGTCAGATCAAGAAACCCAAATCGAATAGAATAAGAAATACATGGGTGACAAGAAATCTGGAAATTATGAATGAAGAACGTTTCTTGATGCCTAAGAACAAAGCCGAATCAGATCTTGAAGTTTGGAATGGCTGAAACGCAACAAGAACAATTAATCCCAATTTAATCAATAAATCACCACAAGCAGAAATTAATAAAGAAGAACGAATAGCAAGAAAATAAAGAAAGCCCTAAGAAGCCTTGAAATCCCGAAAGATTTCACAACTCCCTTCAAACGACTCTAATCTCCCGTCCAATGTAGGCACACGGCAAGAAGAAGGCTGAAGATGGCTCCCACAATAAAAAAGATTGTTAAAACTGCTTCTAAAGAAACTTCCTATAAATTTCTTTAAGAAACTTCCTTAAGCCTCTTTGATAGCTCCTTAAGCCTTAAGTTTCTTTAAGAAACTTCCTAGAAATTTCCTAAGAACATTTTTAATTAAAATCTGAAAAAATTATAATTCTAAAATGGATGATTCAGTTGGCCTCTTAATGATAAAAATCCACATTCAGCTAAGGTGTTTTAATGAGCTTAATTGATGCTTTGGGGAAGAGAAATGGTCAGCTTGACAACATATGCTCCTTTGGCCGAATATGAGTAGCCTCCAAGCTTGCTAGCTGCTGGAATTAATGAGGCAACTATTGGCCATTGCTCTCCACGAAATTGGCTCTTGGAAAAGCTCAAAAACAGTAGCTGGAAATCTATTAAGCTGTACAAACAGTCAGCTGAAAGCACAAGGCAGCTGCACCTTAAATGTCGTCCATGCATGTGCCAAATATATGCTCCTCCTTTAATGACTTCCTTTGCCTTTAAGCCAGCTGATTCATCTGAAAAAAATACCAACTAAATTCGGTTAAGACATATTTAATACTCATGAAATCAGCAACTGAAACATATTAAAAATCTGCACATTAATTCGACTAAGACAAATTAATTAGCAGCCACTAATAAATTTGTCTTGACAAGGACATATTAAAAACATGTACTAATATAAGACACATTTAATAATCTAAATTAAAATGTCTAGATTTAAACACATTTATTTAATTAAATGATTTGAGCTGATTTAAACTAACACAACTAATTTTATTTTATTCAAAATAAATGCAATTAGCTCATTGAACTAGTTAAGTGCCGAATTGAGCTGACACGAGCTAAATCTGCTTGTAAAAAGGTGCAAATCAAGCTAGTTGAGCTGGGCGTTTTATGTTCGGCCAACCCATCACTCCACACTCGAGCAATGTAGCTTGCTACGGCATCTTGGAACCTCTTGGCGAGTGCTCGAGTGATTGGACCCGAAGGCAACTCCATGGATTCGGCATCTAGTTTCTTGGGCGAGCTCATATCACTTAGTTCCAATGATGCCTAGACAAGTTTACGAAGACCAGTTGAAACTAAGAGACTTTATTGAAAAATTTCGAGAGAATGGACAAAAAGAAAATAATGAAAAAGAGAGTGAAAAGAAAATGAAGAAGAAGAAAGAAAAAAATTGAAAAATGTGAGAGAAAAAAGTAAAATGTGTGAAAATAAAACGAGTGAAGAAAAAGAGCACAAAAAGATGAGTGTTTATGCAAAAAGAGAGTGATTTTTGAAAATCCTACTTGATGAAGCAATCAGTTCTTATACTTATGTACATGGAAAATCTTTTCAATACTAACGATTTGGATCAAAATCTGCCCTCTTCGATTGTTTCTCTTTTGCAAGACTTTGAAGACGTATTTCCGAAAGACATCCCTAGTGGATTGTCACCCATTCGAGGGATAGAACACCAAATTGATTTCATTCTCAGAGCGTCTATTCCAAACTGCCCAGCATATCGTAGCAATCTCGAAGAGACCAAAGAGTTTCAAAAGCAAGTTAACGAACTTATGGAGAAGGGGTATATACGAGAAAGCCTCAACCCTTGGGCCATACTGGTATTATTGGTGCCAAAGAAAGACAGAACGTGGCACATGTGTGTGGATTATCTCGTAGTGAACAAGATAACTATCAAATACCGGCATCCAATACCACGACTAGATGACATCCTAGATGAATTGAGTGGTGCAAAACTATTTTCCAGAATCGATCTAAGAGCAGGTATCACCAAATCTGAATGCGTGAATGGGATGAGTGGAAAACTACGTTTAAGACAAAGCATGGTCTATACGAGTGGTTGGTCATGCCATTGGGCCTAACCAACACGCCTAGCACCTTTATATGACTTATGAATCATATTTTACGTTCTTTTATCAAAAAATTTTATGTTGTCTATTTTGATGATATACTTATTTATAGCAAGTCTTTAGATGATCATGTGCTGCATTTGAAAGCTGTGTTGGATGTTCTTCGAAAAGAAACTTTGTATGCTAACCTTAAGAAATGTACCTTTTGCACTAACAAGGTTATTTTCTTAGGTTTCGTGGTCAGCTCGGAGGGACTGGAAGTAGACCAAGACAAGGTGAAAAGAATCCGAGAGTGGCCTAGACCAACGAGCATCAGCCAAGTGAGGAGCTTCCACGGATTGGCAAGCTTTTACCGGTGATTCATCCCAAATTTTAGCACCTTGGCAGCACCTCTAACTAGCGTGATCAAAAAGTCTTCTGCCTTTTATTGGGATGAAGAACAAGAAAAATCATTTAATGCTATTCAATATTGTTTAACTAATGCCTCATTGCTTGTGTTGCCTGATTTTCCTAAAATGTTTGAAATTGAATGCGATGCCTTCGGTGTCAGAATTGGAGCTGTTCTAACGCAAGATGGAAGGCCCGTGTCGTATTTTAGTGAGAAGTTTAATGGAGCCGTTCTCAACTATCCAACGTATGACAAGGAGATGTACGCTCTAATACAAGCTCTAGAGACTTGGCAGTACTACCTGTGGCCAAAGGATTTTGTAATCCATTCGGATCATGAGGCATTGAAGCATATAAAAGGCCAAACAAAATTGAATAAATGACACGCCAAATGGGTAGAGTTCTTAGAATCTTTTCCTTATATTATTTAGTACAAGAAAGGTAAGGAAAATATTGTGGCTGATGCATTATCTCGGTGATATACCTTGTTGTCATATTTGGATTTAAAGTTGCTTGGGTTTGTTTTCTTGAAGGAATTGTATGTCGGTGATGCTGATTTTAGGGAAATCTATAGATCTTGGGAAATATTGCTGTTGATGCAAACCGTTCGCATCATGTGATGATACAAATCAACGTCATCGAGAGTGGCCTAAGCTCGAGGGGCCAAGTGCAAAATGAAGCTTAATTACAAGCTCATTCAGTTCACTAAGGGTGCATCACAATTTATGCAAAGCTAACCAATTCGAATTAGCTCATTGAGCTTAAGTCAGCTTAACTTGGTTCAACTGAGCTCATTTATATCTTTCTTCCATGCTTGCATTTTTTTTAATTTACTGGAATAAATAAGTATGTTAGTTAAATTAGTTAAGTTTAGCTCAAAATAAATTAACTTGCATTTTAAAGTCTCAAATTCTGGACATGTTAATTAAGTTTAAATGTGTCTTAGTTTGTACATAGTTATTAGCTAATTTTAATGTGTTAAGCTTAGGACAAATTTATTAGCTACTGCTATTTAATTTGTCCAGCTGAATTTAGTCATTAATTTGTCTTTGCTGCTATTTAATTTGTCCAGCCGAATCTAGTCATTAAACTTGTCTTTGTTGCAGCTGATTTTTATGTTGTTTTAAGTCTAATTAATGTGTCCTAAAAGGGAATTAATTTGCTGAATCTATTTGGTGCAGGTACATGCTTGGAACGGGATTAAAGAGAGGAGAATGAACCTGGTTAAGTGCATGAAGCAGAATTTAAGACTAGCAGCTGATTTGAGTTTCTCCAAGTGGCTGTTCATAGAGTTCAATGGCCAAGATGCTGTTCACATCAACACCCATCAGCTAACAACGTTTTCATACCTTGGTGGCTGTCCAAATCTATCCTTTCACACCATAAGACCGTTCGAATTCAAGAGTTCACACCAAGTGTCCAACCGAGTTCCTATGTTCACAATTGGGCTGTTCGTGAGTCGCAACAGCATTAACATTGGCTGCTACCCATTCGGTTATCCAAGGGAAGGAATTTGACTATTGGAGCTTGCTTAGCCTTTAAGCCTGCACAAATTCGGTGCATACACTAATGAATAGCCACCACCATTATTTCAAATGCACAGATGGGTGATAGAGTGTTGCGCGCGGACCAAGATCGAGTTGTCAAGTCACGGGAAACTCCTACGAGAACGATAGACACTCAGATCTGAAACAAAACAAATAATTAAACTTAGAACTAACAGATCTGAAATGAAAACAGAAAATCAATCTTAGCAGCAATAGATCTATAAAGAAACGCCATAAAACAAGAAGGAACCAGACAATAATCAAAACACTTATTAATAGGGTTGTTTGGACACAATGAAAACGAAATTTAACTTCAATAAAAGAATCCCCAAGGTGAATCGGACAAGGTGATACGAGTCACAAAGGCCTTAGATGCGTATACGCAGGAAAAAGAAAATCAATATTCACTTTCTTGTTTTCAAGAAAATCAAGAAACCGAATCTTGGTCCAATTTTGCTGTTTTGAGCGATTTCAAGAATTAAGAAAATCAAGATTTCAAATCTTGGAAATCTTTGTCCAAGAAACCGAATCTTGCAAGTAAGGCGCATTGGATCTCAGTTACGAGCATTAACAAGCCAATTTCGGGAGAGAACGGATTACAAGCCCAAGTTCTTGAAGATAAGGCCCAATAAGATGTTACAAGCCCAATCAAGAAATTTAAATTAAACTTAGTTGAAAATCAGGCCAAATTGTCAAAGTGGTCCAATTCGTTAAGTTTTAATTCTTTAAATACTTAGTCTTCATTTTTAGACTTTATAAATAAATTTCTATGTAAAAATTCAGTCCAAGAGGCCCATTTAAAGTCCTTGGCCGAATTTCCCCTTTAAAGTAAAAAAAATTAGGTTTTTTTTTTTAGTTTTCCTATTAGGACTAGGAAAATAGTTAGAAGGCCTATATGTATGGCTTGGCCAGCCACCCTTATACGCATTACACTTGAAGAATACATTGAAATCAGGTTTGTTTTGTTGAGTGAAAATTCGCTTTGAATTCTCCAAGAATTTTCTCTTGAGTTTTCTTTAGAAGGAGTTTTAACAATCTTTTTGATTGTGGGAGCCATCTTCAACCATCTTCTTGCCATTGTTCTTCATTGGAGGGGAGATTAGAACCGTTTGAAGGGAGTTGTGAAATCTTTCTTGATTTCAAGGCTTTTTAGGACTTTATCTTTATTTTTCTTGATGTTCAGTCTTTTTAATTTTCTGCTTGTGTCGATTTCATTATCTAACTTGTTTAAACTCTCTTGTTGCGTCTCCAGCCCCGTTCAACCTTCAAGAATCTGTTCGACACCAACCTTGGACAACAAGAAACATTCTGATTTCACAAAACCCCTCTTTATTACTGTCCAAACCCTAGATCTAATTGATTTCGTGATCTGCTGAGTTTTTTTGAAATTAACTTACTATTTTGTGTTCTTCTTTGCAGATTCGGCTGGTTGGAACCTATCTTGAATTCAATTTCGCGTTCTTGGCTTCCAAGATTAGCTATTCCTAAGTTTTTTTAATTCTTGGCTGATATTTTATTGATTTGGGTGTTTTCGTTTCAGATCTAATTGATTGTAAGCTGAATTTTCTGTTTCGTTTCAGATCCAAGCGTTTAGAGTTTTCGTAGGAGTTTCCTGTGACTTGACAACTCGATCTTGGTTCGCGCACAATCCTATATCATTTTGTATCAGAGTTTGGGCGTTTTGGGTGCTCTTGGGTGATTTCTAAACTGATCTCCTTTTAAAAACATTAAATAGCAGTTTTTACCCAGAACAAGTTTTGGAAAAAAATTCATTTGAGTGGGTAAACATTTTCCGATTAGTTTGAAATTTTACATGCATATTTGTGGCACTATGATAGAGTATTAAAAAATATTTTCCATGAAAAAATCACTAGAAAAAGTCAAAAAAATTGAAAAATATGGAATCAAGTAAAAATTAAAAAAATATTCAGTTGGTTGAGTTTAGTGCCGAAACTTTCCAGATCCAAAGTAAAATATTTAAGGACATTCCAGTTTAAATTTTGTGATTTTTTGAGATCAGGAACACCTCGAACGAAGTTGTCAAGTTAACCTGTAGTTTTTCGAGTTTTCAGGTGTCAACAAATTTTATTGATTCTTAGCTGTAGCTTTTCATTTGTTTTGCTTTTATTCTTCCTTTACACTATCTAACACCTTATTTTTCTTGTGTTAGTAGGATTTAAAAGTGTGCACAATTCTTCCTCGGTGCAACACAAATCAATTGGTGTCTCGTCAGTTTTTGGACTCATAGTGCAATTAGGATTCTTTGGTAGTTACGGTTCATACACTTTCTAATTGATTGATATAGACTCTACTAAAGAACTCACAAGACTGAATTCTACCTCTTTGAGAATTTGATTTTCCATTTTGAGTGATTAATGGTGAGGTTTGCTAATTTTCCTTTTTGAGTGTTTAGTGTTTGTTTTGCAGGTTTTTGAAAAAAAGAAAAAAAAATGTCTAGAGTTGGTCAAGTTGATGATGACCATAATGATGTCCATGATAAATTTAAAATGATCCAACAACAGTTAGATGAACGGGCTGCCATACTTCAAACATTGAGTGCTACTATCAATGAGATGCGAGTGGAGAAAAGAGCCCAACGAGGATAACTTAATTCAAGTGAAAGGGCAAAAATGAGAGTGTCAAGAAGACGAACATCCAACAAATATTCGAGAAGAGATTCATATCATGACTCCTATTCAACGAGGAATTCAAGACGATGCAAAGCAAGTTTCGAGAGTGAAGTTTTCCAAGGGGATCATTGTTCGTATGCAAGTCATTCCGTACATACCCAACGAGAGTCTTTCCATTCTGATTCATTTGTAACATCTCTATCTTGTAATGAAAGGAAGACACAAAAAGAAATAAAATAAAATAGAGGCAAGAGATGTTGATGCGAGAAAATGAGCGAATATGGAATGATATTGAGAGACGAAAAAAAGAAAAAAAAAGAAAAAGACGAGGAAAGGGTAGTGAGGAATGTTTTCACTAACCAAGATACGAATTTTTCTTGTGTTGCTACTTCTCAGGTTCCCGAAATACCGAAAGATAACTTTAAACTTCAATACCTCTCAAATGAAAGATGCTTTCATACGATCAACATAGGCAAAGATGAAATCACACTACATGAGCCCGAAGGTAAGCAAGGTAAGGAAATTTTAGCAGCCGAGTCCTGTGCAGATTTGAAAATTATTGATAAAACTTTTGGTGACTTAGTTCTTAAAAGATCCCCTCATTTTGATCCAATTAATTGTTATTCTTTGATTGTGGTTGATAAAGTCATTACGAAAGGAAGAGTGAGTTGTTATTCTCTTGATTTTCCAAGTGTAAAATCCGCGAATTTGTGCAAATCTGTTTTGGTGAATAAAAAAAGTTTTGAATATATGTTGGTATGTATGCGAAAATCTTCATGGTTTAACTTGATTGGTTTAATGAAATCTTTGTTACACTTCGGCATGACTAATCAAAATCAAGTTTTTAAACCCGGAATCTATTTTGGTATATTTTGTTGGAAAATCAAGCATCATCTATTATGTGCAAATACTTTCTATTGTTTTGATACTTGGTTTTTGAATAAGGTAACGAAATTTGCCAAATTTGTTTTCAATTTATATTCGTGCCTTAAACAATTTATGTGGTTGTACATGAAGTTTGAGTTCCATTTGACAAAGGTTAACTCAACAATGGAGCTTCGACTACACTATGGCCCCAGTGAGCGAAGGTTTGTATTAAATGGAAAAGGTAAGATTGACCCTTATTCTTCTACTTATAAAGGTAAGATGCTTGAAACTTCTGAAACACTTTTGTACTCCTCGGATAGTGACAAAGATCGTGTTGATGATTTAATTTTTGTAAAACACTTAGGTCGAAACATGTTTGGCTGTCCTATTTTATTTATTGATGATCTATCTGTTTTGATGGTTGATAAAAAGATTCTTGTTTTTGATAATGCATGTGTGAGTGAATCTATAGACCGTCGATTAATGCATGGTATGATTGTACAACTCTGTGAATCGTGTGAACCTTTTCAAATACCTACTTGTGATGATTACATTTACCATTTGATTTATTACTCGCGATTTATTCATGGTTTGTGGAAACAATTTGAGATGATTGAATGCCTTAAAGCATATCCATCTTTGTTTCGAATATTTGACGAGGCATTGGCGAGTAAATTAGCTTGTTTGCATGGTAATCTGAATCTGTCCATTCGCATGCGTTATACTTGTTTTGTTATGCTTATGATTGGACTACAAGTTCTACTTTCAATGTGGCTGACTTATCTCCATTTGATTTTTCAGATTCGAGGATGAATCTTTTTGAGGAAGGGGGAATGATACGAGTTACAAAGGCCTTAGATGCATATACGAAGGAAAAAGAAAATCAAGATTCACTTCTTGTTTTCAAGGAGATCAAGAAACCGAATCTTGGTCCAATTTTGTTTTTTTGAGTGATTTCCAGAATCAAGAAAATCAAGATTTCAAATCTTGGAAATCTTGGTCCAAGAAACCGAATCTTGCAACTAAGGCACATTGGATCTCAGTTACGAGCATTAACAAGCCAATTTCGGGAGAGAACGAATTACAAGCCCAAGTTCTTGAAGACAAGGCCCAATAAGATGTTCCAAGCCCAATCAAGAAATTTAAATTAAACTTAGTTGAAAATTAGGCCAAATTGTCAAAGTAGCCCAATTTGTTAAGTTTTAATTCTTTAAATACTTAGTTTTCAGTTTTTGGCTTTATGAATAAATTTCTACGTAAAAATTCAGTCCAAGAGGCCCATTTATAGTCCTTGGCCGAATTTCCCCTTTAAAGTAAAAAAAAAAATAGGTTTTTTTTTTAGTTTTCCTATTAGGACTAGGAAAATAGTTAGAAGGCCTATATGTATCGCTGAGCCAGCCACCCTTATACACATTACACTTGAAGAATACATTGAAATTAGATTTGTTTTGTTGAGTGAAAATTCTCTTTGAGTTCTCCAAGAATTTTCTCTTGAGTTTTCTTTAGAAGGAGTTTTAACAATCTTTTTGATTGTGGGAGCCATCTTCAACCTTCTTCTTGCCATTGTTCTTCATTGGAGGGGAGATTAGAGCCGTTTGAAGGGAGTTGTGAAATCTTTCTCGATTTCAAGGCTTCTTAGGACTTTATCTTTATTTTTCTTGCTGTTCAGTCTTTTTAATTTTCTGCTTGTGTCGATTTCATTATCTAACTTGTTTAAACTCTCTTGTTGCATCTCCAACCCGTTCAACCTTCAAGAATCTGTTTGGCACCAACCTTGGACAATAAGAAACGTTTTGATTTCACAAAACCCTCTTTATTGCTGTCCAAACCCTAGATCTAATTGATTTCATGTTCTACTGAGTTTTTTTTGAAATTAACTTGCTGTTTTGTGTTCTTTTCAGATTCGGCTATTTGGAACCTATCTTGAATTTAATTCCTTGTTTTTGGCTTCCAAGATTAGCTATTCCTAATTATTTTTAATTATTGGCTGATCTTTTATTGATTTGGGTGTTTTCGTTTCAGATCTAATTGATTCTAAGCCGAATTTTCTGTTTCGTTTCAGATCCAAGCGTTTAGAGTTTTTGTAAGAGTTTCCCGTGACTTGACAACTTGATCTTGGTCCGCGTGCAACCTTCTATCACAAGGAGAACTCAAACAGCAAATTAAACTTGAAAACCCAGCAAACTGTATTGGATTAGAAGCAGAATACTTGGATGGCATGAAAGGAGGAAAATTATGAATTATAGGACGTTTCTTGATGCCAATGAATGTTGGCATAACGAGCCACTCGTAAAGTCCATGCTTCGTCTTGAAGGCAGTCTTCCACTCATCACTTTTACGCACATGTATTTGGTGATATCCGCTTTTAAGATCAATTTTTGAAAACAAACTTGCACTACTGAATTCATCAAGCATATCATCCAATCGCGGTATAGGATGTCGATACTTGATGGTTATCTTGTTTATAGCGCGGCAGTCTACGCATATTCTCCATGTTCCATCCTTCTTAGGAACAAGCAAAGCAGGAACAGCGCAGGGACTAAGGCTTTCACGCACATAGCCCTTCTCAAGAAGTTCATTCACTTGTTTTCGTAGTTCTTTTGTTTCTTCAGGATTGCTTCGATAAGTAGGACGATTTAGAATTGCGGCTCCCGGTACCAAATCTATTTGATGTTCAATTCCACGAATAGGTGGTAACCCACTCGGGATTTCTTTCGAGAATACGTCTCTAAATTCTTGCAACACAGGCAAAACAGAAGAGGGTAACTTGTCATCAAATTCGTTAGTACCAACCAGACTTTCTGTGTACAAAAGAACCAACAATGGTTATTTTAACAACATCGATTTCCTGACTTCTCTCTCTTTTACATACAAACTCTTTTTTTTCATTCTCATCACTGTCTCTTTTTTTTTTCTTTTGCATCGTTCTCTCTTTTTTTATCACTCATTTTTTTTCTTTAAATCTTTTCTACACTCTTTTTCTTTATTCTTTTCATTTTTTTGTTCTCGCTCATTTTCTTTTGATTTTTCAATGGAACTCCTCATTTTGAGCTGATCTTCATAAACTTGTTTGGGTGTTAACGGAGCTAACATCATCATTCGTCCCAAATGTTTAAAGGTAAATCAGTTTGTGTATCCATCATGAATCGTACGTTTGTCAAATTGCCAGGGCCGTCCAAGAAGAAGATGCCCCGCATGCATCGGCACAATGTCACACATCACTTCGTCTTGATATTTTCCAATTGAAAATGAAATCAGCACTTGCTTTGTCAACTTAAGTTCTCCACCATCATTAAGCCATTAGAGCTTATACGGATGGGGATGTTTGGTGGTGGCCAATCCGAGTTTCTCCACCATCAACGTACTAGCCACGTTCGTACAGCTTCCTCCATCGATTATGACACAACAAATCTTGCCTTGCACTTGACATCATGTATGGAAGATATTTTCACGTTGTTGTTCATTTTCAGCGCCTTGCAAAATAAGGCTTCTTTTCACAACTAAAATTTCTCCATTTTCGGCTTGTTCTACTTCTTCTTCATCTTCGAGTTGGTCAATGGCCTCATTCTCTTGTTCACTTTAAGATTCAATCTCTCCATTGTCTCGAACGAACATCGCATTCTGGTTTGGACATTGGCTCGCGATGTGACCCCTTCCAAGACATTTGAAACACTTTATGCCTTGGGATCTATTTGGTTGGGCTTCCATCTTTCCCTTACCCGTTTCAGCATTCGGTTTGTTGAACTTGGTTGCACCACTCACTTCTTTAGTTCGGCTTGGTATGTCACGTTTCTTGGTCACTTGCCCCCACCTAGATGTTGAAGAAGTGTTAGGGAAAGTTCGTGACGTACCTTCTCTTTTAAGTTGTTTCTCAACCTTTATGGCCATATGGACCATGTCAATGACCTCGACGTAGTGGTGTAGTTCTACGATATTTGCAATGTCACGGTTAAGGCCGGCGAGAAATCGTGCCATGGTGGCTTCTCAATCTTCTTCCACATCAGCATGGATCATGGCCACTTTCATTTCCTTGTAGTAATCCTCCACGCTTCATTGGCCTTGAGTTAAACTTTGTAACTTTTGATACAACTCCCAGTGGTAATAAGCCGGAATGAATTGTTTTCTCATTATTGCCTTCATTTTCGCCCATGTAGACACGAGGTGTTCACCATTGCGTCGTCGACTCAAAGTGAGTTGATCCCACCATATTATGGCATAGTCGAAAAATTTTATAGCAACTAGTCTAACCTTCTTGCTCTCTGAGTAATTATGACACTTAAAGACTAATTCAACCTTCTTCTCCCATTCAAGATAGGCTTCAGGATCCGACCTTCCTTGGAAAGCAAGAATCACCATCTTAATGTTCTTTAAGTCATCATTAGGCCGCTCTCGATCTCTTTGTTCCCGTGCTCGATGACCTCGTCTCCTTTCACTTTGTTGTAAGGCTTGTTCACTTTTTACATCACTTGGTTCGTATAAGTCATTTGCATGTTGACAAGGACGTTCTTGCTCTCTTCTTGGGATCGGAGGGGTGTTCGCACGTTGACTTCGTACTTCCATTTGTTCCGTTCGTTCATTAAGGGAATAGAATTGGAGTTGGAACAATCGGGAGATTTCTCGTACAATGGCTTGCACTTGAAGGTCGGGCACTCCTCCTCCAGGAACATTCCTTCTTGGTTCAAGGTTTACTCCTTCACCAGCGGCATTCGAAGCTCCTCCACTTGTTGCTCGACGTTCCGGACTCCTAGACATGATGATTAAAATAAGAAAATATCCTCACCACAAAACCTCACAAAGTCTCTCACAAGAAAAGAATTCACTCCTCTCGTGCTTTCACTGAACTTTGGTTTTTATCTTGATGTAATCTCTCGTGCCTTTACCTCTCAAATCCAACTCTCAATATTCTGAAAAGCTACCTTAGACTTATCCACAACTTGTGGGTTGGCTTCAAAGGGCTAATACAAAGGAATTATGATATGGTTTAGGGTAGGCTCGAAAGAAGAAATTTGGTTTTAAGATGTAGGGTAAAGAACGAAACAGTACTTGAAAAGAGTATCAACTGTTCGAGCAATAATCAACACTTGCAAATTTTTTTAATCGAATTCTTTTTTTTAGTATGATTTTTTTTTAAAATTTCGTATATATATTCTTTTTTTTAAATTCAAATTTTTTTATTCTGAACGACGATTACCTACCTAATTTAACTAGCTCTGATACCAACTAATACGAGCTCGTTTCGGATGTAATGACGAGTCGTAATGGATTCCCGATCGAAATTAGGTAGTGTCGACTTTAAAAGATTTCAGGTCTTTGCATTTTAAAAGTTGTACGACTAAAGAAGCAAAGGTGTTTGTTAAATGATGATTGTTGGGTTATTCAATGAAACAAGAACGAACCCCTATTAGAAAATAAGGACCCGGGTTAAAACGTTTCAAAGAAAAAGGGATGAATATGAATAAAACTGAGACCCTCTATTTAGCAAAATAGGAACCTTCAGTATAATTTTGAACGCCACACAAAGGGTGATAAGTTCGGAAACAAAGTCAGATTGACGCCACTTGTGAAGATAAGTCAATTGAGCTTTGGAAAATAAAGAGAGTGAATTAACTCACCAAAAATATAGTTCATTCAGAATTTTGGCAAAAAGTCCTTTTACAAGAAAATCAACAACTATTTATAGCCTAAAAGTCTAGTAATCGAATGGACAAGTTCATGACTTAAAAACTAAGCAATCTTGAAATAAATTCCAGCTTTTGATTCATTGGATGGCTGTAGCAAAGATTCGGTTGAATGGAGATCAAGGGGCAACTTCTAAATTAAGCAAATGAATTTGGAGATTCATGCGGCAGCTAAATTCGGTTAATGAGTTTAATGGACTCATTCAATAAGCAACTTTTGTTGAAAAATCACCAGAATTAAAGAGGGAACTTGAGCAGCCAATTCAGGTGTGAATGGAAAGTTTTGGAAAGCCTCATGGTGTGAACAAGCTGAACCGAACAGCCAAGGTGTGAACGGTTGGTGTGAAATGCATTAGGCTACTTTGGGAAGATAATCGGCCAACCTTGAAGATTGATATGGCTGCTAACTCTTGGCCGAATAGTTGTCTTGAATAATCCCAAATTAATTCATCTTCAATGCATGAAATGTACAAGCTGCAAATGCATCTCCCCATGCAAGAATCTACATGCATGAATATGTCCAATGTATCATAAAATTCGGCTGCACCTAAACAACACACATGAACTTAATTAAATTAAACAAATTCAGCTGAACTAGTTTAAAACATAAAGTAAACATTCTAATTAACATTGTGACAACTTAAATATTAACTAAACATGACACATAAATTCAGCTGGACAGTTTTAACACATGTATTAAATTAAGACAAACTTAATTAAATCAAGACATATTTAATTTAACTAAGACAAGACAACTTAAACACTTATATTAATTAAAGACAAATTAAAAAGCTGTAGTAAAACTTAAGTAAATGCTTAATGTAAATGGTCCAAATTCCAGCAGCAAATATATTAGCTGGAACGAAATTAAGCTTCCCAAAAATTGAAAATATTGACTTCGTTTTTGAGCTCATTGCTTTCACTTTCCGATGTTCATTCCAAAATTGCTGAAATAGCTTCCTTAAATTGTTTGGCTCGAGCTCGCATTATCGGACCAATTGGCAACTTGATGGCCTCTTGTTCGAACTCCCCTTGGTTCGCAGGCAAGCTCACATCAATTTCTCTTCTCGCAAAGCCTGCAAACAGCTCGTAAATGTTCTATATGATCCTGCAAAGTATTGCTATAAATTAGTATGTCATCAAAGTATACAACACAAAATTTTCCTATAAAAGATCGCAGAACATGATTCATCAGTCGCATAAAAGTACTAGGTGTGTTCGTTAATCCAAATGGCATCACTAACCATTCGTACAAACCTAGCTTTGTTTTGAAAAGCTGTCTTCCACTCGTCGCCTTCTTTCATGCAAATCTGGTGATATCCACTCTTCAAATCAATTTTGGAGAAGATAGTCGCTCTGCATAATTCATCTAGCATGTTATCGAGTCGAGGAATGGGGTGTCGATACTTGATTGTGATTTGATTTACTGCTCGACAGTCAACACACATCCTTCAAGTCCCATCTTTCTTAGGTACCAACAGCACTGGTACGGCGCACGGGCTTAAACTCTCTCGAATGTAACCTTCATCCAACAACTCTGAAATCTGTCTTTAAAGCTCATTTGTCTCTTCAAGGTTACTTTGATAGGCTGCTCTATTTGGAATCGTGGCTCCAGGAATGAAATCAATCTGGTGCTTAATGCCACGAAGAGGGGGTAAACCCTTGGGTGTTTCATCCGGAAACACATCTTGAAACTCCTGCAAAAGAGATGAAATGGAAGCAGGCAAAACATTAGAAGTTTCAGACCATAAACAAGAATCTTTAAACAACAAAATGAGCAAAGATTGTTGAGAGCAAAGACATTTCCTGATTTCTTTGCTACTTGCATACACATTCATCTTGTTTTTCCCACGAACTTCTTCAGTATTCTTTCGCAATCTCTCCTGATCTTCTTGCACTTGACTCGGTGTCAAAGGTGCTAAGGTGAACTTCTTTCCTTTGTGCATAAAAGAATATCTATTTGTAAAACCATCGTGCGTCGTCCTTTTATCAAACTGCCACGGACGACCTAATAGCAAATGGCTCGCATCCATTGAAACGACATCGCAAAGCACTTCATCCTTGTACTTTCCAATGGCAAACGGAACTAACACCTACTTGTTTACTTTAATCTCTCCTCAATTATTCAGCCACCACAACTTGTAGGGATTGGGATGCTTTGTCGTTTTCAGTCCTAACTTTTCAACCATCACAGAACTAGCAACGTTAGTGCAACTACCACCATCGATAATAATAATCTTTTAGATTGTGGGAGCCATCTTCAGCCTTCTTCTTCCCATTTTTCTTCATTGGAGGGGAGATTAGAACCGTTTAAAAGGAGTTGTGAAATATTTCTCGATTTCAAGGCTTCTTAGGACTTTGTCTTTATTTTTCTTGCTGTTCAATCTTTTTAATTTTCTGCTTGTGTTGATTTCATTATCTAACTTGATTAAACTCTCTTGTTGCATCTCCAGCCCCGTTTAACCTTCAAGAATCTGTTCGGCACCATCCTTGGACAACAAGAAACATTTTAATTTCAAAAAACCCCTCTTTATTGCCCTCCAAACCCTAGATCTAATTGATTTTGTGATCTGCTGAGTTTTTTCTTTGAAATTAACTTACTGTTTTGTGTTCTTCTTTTTAGATTCGACTGTTTGGAACCTATCTTAAATTTAATTCCATGTTCTTGGCTTCCAAGATTAGCTATTCCTAAGTGTTTTTAATTCTGGGCTGATCTTTTATTGATTGGGGTATTTTCGTTTCAGATCTAATTGATTCTAAATTAGTTTTGCTGTTTAGTTTCAGATCCGAGTCGTCTATAGCTTTCGTAGGAGTTTCCTGTGACTGGAAAACTTGATCTTGGTCCGCGCACAACCCTCTATCATTTGGTATCAGATTTTGGGTGTTTTGGGTGTTCTTGGTTGATTTCTAAACTGATCTCCTTTTAAAAAACAACATATATCAGTTTTTACCCAGAAAAATTTTTGGAAAAAAATTCATTTGAGTGGGTAAATGTTGTCTGATTGCTTTGAAATTTTATATACATATTTTTGGCACTGTGATAGAATATTAAAAAATATTTCCCAGAAAAAAATCAGTAGAAAAAGTCAAAAAATAGAAAAATATGAACTTATAAAAAAATTAAAAAAAATATTCAGCAGGTTGAGTTTAGTGCCGAGACATTCCAGATCAAATATATAATATTTAAGGACATTCTAGCTTAAATTTCGTGATTTTTGGAGATCAGGAACACCTCGAACAAAGTTGTCAAGTTACTCCGCAGTTTTTTTGGGTTTTCGGGTGTCAGCAATTTTTGTTGATTCTTAGCTGTAGGTTTTCATTTGTTTTGCTTTTATTCTTCCTTTACACTATCTAACACCTTCTTGTTTCTTGTGTTGGTAGGATTTAAATGTGTGCATAATTCTTCCTCAGTGCGATACAAATCAATTGGTGTCTCGTCTCTTTTTGGACTCCTAGTGCTATTAGGATTCTTTGGTAGTTACGGTTCATACGCTTTCTAATTGATTGATATAGAATCTACTAAAGAACTCACAAGACTGAATTCTAGCTCTTTGAGAATTTTATTTTCCTTTTTGAGTGATTAACGGTGAGGTTTGTTAATTTTTTTTGAGTGCTGAGTGTTTGTTTTACAGGTATTTCAAAAAAAAGAGAAAAAAATAAGATGGTAGTCCGCCGCACCCTTAACATCCAAATGAGAGATGATTTTGATAACCAAAGGACCAATATTTTCCATTCTAGGTGTTTTATAAAAGGTAACTTATGTTCACTTATTATTGATAGTGGGAGTTGTTCGAATGTAGTTAGCAGTTTTTTCGTGGATTCTTTAAAGTTACCTTGTATCAAGCACCCTAAGCCGTATCACCTTCAGTGGTTTAATAAATGTTGGGAAATTAAAGTTACAAAACAGTCCTTGATCACTTTTAAGCTCGAGAATTATGAGGATGAGGTATGGTGTGATGTGGTCCCAATGCATGCGACACACTTGCTCCTTGGACGACCTTGGCAATTTGATCATGATGTTACACACCAAGGCATGCTCAATAGATACTCTCTTGTGTTTAAAGGTCGAAAATTCACTTTTGTTCCTTTAAATCCCAATGATGTATATAAAGATCAATTAAAAATGATGAAATTTTGTAAGGGGGTAAGGGAGAAAGAACAAATAAAAGAGACAGAGAGAAAAGAGGCTAGTAGTGAAAAAAGTCAAAATTTAAATGGCCCAAAGGTGAGTGAATCCGTAAGTGGTAAAACTAGAGTGAAAAATTTAATTGCAACAAAAAAAGATGTGCGGAGAGCCCTACTCAATAAACAGCCTTATATCCTTGTGAGGTTTAGGCAAAACTATTTATCTCTATCGAACATTAATGAAAATTTTCCTAGTGTGTTTCAATGTCTTTTCCAGGATTATGAGGATGTTTTTAGTGAGGCCCTAAAGGTTTACCACCTTTACGTAAGATAGAACCCCAAATGGACTTAGTAATTGATAGAGGATTGCGCGCGGACCAAGATCAAGTTGTCAAGTCACGGGAAAGTCCTACGAGATCTATAAACAAATTGGCTGCAACGAAAACAGAAAACAGAGAACTACACTTGTCAGATCAAGAAACCCAAATTGAATAGAATAAGAAATACTTGGGCGGCAAGAAATCTAGAAATTATGAATGAAGAACATTTCTTGATGCCTAAGAATGAAGCTGAATCAGATCTTGAAGTTTGGAACGACTGAAACGCAACAAGAACAATTAATCCCAAGTTAATCAATAATTCAGCACAAGCAGAAATTAATAAAGAAGAACGAGCAGCAAGAAAATAAAGAAAGTCCTAAGGAGCCTTAAAATCAAGAAAGATTTCATTACTCCCTTCAAACGGCTCTAGTCTCCCCTCCAATGAAGAACAATGGCAAGAAGAAGGCTGAAGATGGCTCCCACAATCAAAAAGATTGTTAAAACTCCTTCTAAAGAAAACTCAAGAGAAAATTGTTGGAGAACTCAAAGAGAATTTTCACTCAACAAAACAAATCTGATTTCAATGTATTCTTCAAGTATAATGTGTATGAGGGTGGCTGGCCAAGCCATACATATAGGCCTTCTAACTATTTTTCGAGTCCTAATAGGAAAACTAAAAAAAAACCTAATTTCTTTTTTTTTTTACTTTCAAGGGGAAATTCGGCCAAGGACTTTAAATGGGCCTCTTGGACTGAATTTTTACATAGAAATTTATTCATAAAGTCTAAAAATTAAAATTAAGTATTTAAAGAATTAAAACTTAACAAATTGGGCCACTTTGACAATTTGGCCTAATTTTCAACTAAGTCTAATTTAAATTACTTGGTAGGGCTTGGAACATCTTATTGGGTCATTTCTTCAAGCATTTGGGCTTGTAATTCGTTCTCTCTCAAAATTGGTTCGTTGATGCTCGTAACTGAGATCCAATGCGCCTTAGCTACAAGATTCGGTTTCTTGGACCAAGATTTCCAAGATTTGAAATCTTGATTTTCTTGATTCTTGAAATCGCTCAAAACAACAAAATTGGACCAAGATTCGATTTCTTGAGTTTCTTGAAAACAAGAAAGTGAATCTTGATTTTGCGTTTTCCTTTGTATACGCATCTAAGGCATTGCTAATGAAGTCTTGAATGGTTCCATTTAGTTTCATATGTATTTCCCTAGCCTTTGACCCCGTTATTGGGCCTTGTGGTAATTTGAGCCCATCACGTTCTTGAGCTTGAGTTGGGCCTCTGTGACTCGTATCATTCCGCCCTTCCTCAAAAAGATTCATCCTCAAATCTGAAAAATCAAATGGACTCGACTTTCCTCGATCGGATGGGACTAATGGCAATTGAGTCCACTGAAAAGAATAGCCATGAGTTAGTAAATAGCAACGCAAACAAACTTGTAGTCCAATCATAAGCATAACAAAACAATTATAACGCATGCGAATGGACAGATTCAGATTACCATGCAAATAAGCTAATTTACTCGCCAATGTCTTGTCAAATATTCAAAACAAAGATGGACATGTTTTAAGGCATTCAATCATCTCAAATTTTTTCCACAAACCATGAATAAATCACGAGTAATAAATCAAATGGTAAACGTAATCGTCACATGTAGGTATTTGAAAAGGTTCACATGGTTCACAGAGTTGCACAATCATACAATGCATTAATCAACAGACTATAGATTCACTCACACATGCATCATAAAAATTATCAAAAACAATAATCTTTTTATCAACCATCAAAACAGATAGATCATCAATAAATAAAATAGGACAGTCAAGCACGTTTCGATCTAAGTGTTTTACAAAAATTAAATCATCAACTCGATCTTTGTCAATATCCGAGGAGTACAAAGGTGTTTCAAAAGTTTCAAGCATCTTACCTTTATAAGGAGAATAATAAGGGTCGATTTTACCTTTTCCACTTAATACAAACCTTTGCTTATCGGGGGCATAGTGTAGCCGAAGCTCCGTTGTTGAGTTAACCGTTATCAACTGGAACTCAAACTTCATGTATAACCACAGAAACTGTTTAAGGCATGGATATAAATTGAAAACAAATTTGGCAAATTTCGTTACCTTATTCAAAAACCAAGTATCAAAACAATAGAAAGTATTTTCACACAATAGATGATGCTTGATTTTCCAACAAAATATACCAAAACAGATTTCGGGTTTAAAAACTTGATTTTGATTAGTCATGCCGAAGTGTAACAAATATTTCATTAAACCAATCAAATTAAAGCATGAGGATTTTCGCATACATACCAATATACATCCAAAACTTTTTTTATTCACCAAAATAGATTTGCACAAATTCGCGGATTTTACACAAGGCAAATCAAGAGAATAATAACTCACGCTTCCTTTCGTAATGACTTTATCAACCACAATCAAAGAATAACAATTAATCAGATCAAAATGAGGGGATCTATTGATAACTAAGTCACCAAAAGTTTTATCAATAATTATCAAATCTGCACGGGACTCGGTTGCTAAAATTTCCTTACATGGCTTACCTTCGGGCTCATGTAGTTTGATTTCATCTTTTCCTATGTTGATCATATGAAAGCGTCTTTTATCGGAAAGGTATTGAAGTTGAAAGTTATCTTTCGGTCTTTTTGGAACCTGAAAAGTAGCAACACAAGAAAAATTCATATCTTGGTTAGTGGAAACATTCCTTACTACCCTTTCCTCGTCTTTTTCTTTTGTTTCTTTTTCTAACTCATTTTCTCTTCTTTTTTCAATTTCTTTTCAATTTTCTTGTCTGTTTCCTATTCAATCTCAATCTCTTTTTGCTCTTTTTCATTCTCTTTTTCTTTTTTGATTTCTTTTTTTGTCTTCATTTCATTATAAGATAGAGATGTTACAAATGAATCAAAACGAAAAGACTCTCGTTGGGTATGTACAGAATGACTTGCATACGAATAATGATCACCTTTTCGAAATTGATTCTTAGTGGATGAGTTCCTTGGGGCATATGAAGGATTATTTGCGATTTCTTGTTCATCACCTTGGAAAACTTCACGCTCGAAACTTGCTTTGCATCGTCTTGAATTTCTCATTGAATCAGAATCATGATATGAATATCTTCTCAAATATTCGTTGGATGGTCGTCTTCTTGGCACTCTCATTTTTTCCCTTTCACTTGAATTAAGTTGTCCTCGTTGGGCTCTTTTCTCCACTCGGTCCAATCGCGTCTCATTGATAGTAGCACTCAATGTTCGAAGTATGGCATTTGTTTGTTTGAGTGCAGCAGCCCGTTCGTCTAACTGTTGTTGGATCTCTTTAAATTTATCATGGACATCATTATGGTCATCATCAACTTGACCAATTCTATGCATCTTATTTTTTTCTTTTGGAATACCTGCAAAACAAACACTCAACACTCGAAAAAAAACAAAACAAAATTAACAAATCTCACCGTTAATCACTCAAAAAGGAAAATCAAATTCTCAAAGAGGTAGAATTCAGTCTTGTGAGTTCTTTAGTAGAGTCTATATCAATCAATTAGAAAGTGTATGAACCGAAACTACCAAAGAATCCTAATTTGCACTAGGAGTCCAAAAAATGACGAGACACCAATTGATTCTTATTGCACCGAGGAAGAATTCTGCACACGTTTAAATCCTACTAACACAAGAAACAAGAAGGTGTTAGACGTTGTAAAGGAAGAATAAAAAGCAAACAAATGAAAACCTACAGCTAAGAATTAATAAAAATTGCTGAAACCTGAAAACCCAAAAAATTGCGGAGTAACTTGACAACTTCGTTCAGGGTGTTCCCGATCTCCAAAAATCACGAAATTTAAACTGGAATGTCCTTAAATATTGTATATTTGATCTGGAAAGTTTTGGCACTAAAATCAACCCGCTGAATTTTTTTTTAATTTTTACTTGATTTCATCTTTTTCAAATTTTTTGACTTTTTATACTAATTTTTTTGCAGGAAATATTTTTTAATATTCTATCACAATGCGACAAATATGCATGTAAAATTTTAGACCAATCGGAAAACGTTTACCCACCCAAATGAATTTTTTTCCAAAAATTTTTTGGGTAAAAATTGCTGTTTATTGTTTTTAAAAGGAGATCAGTTTAGAAATCACCTAAGAACACCCAAAACGCCCAAAATCTGATACCAAATGATAAAGGTGGTGCGCAGACCAAGATCAAGTTGTTAAGTCATGGGAAAATCCTACGAAAGCTTTAGACGCTTAGATCTGAAACGAAACAGAAAAAGTAAATCTTAAAATTCTAGATCTGAAACAAAAACCCCCAAAACAATAAAGAATCAGCCAAAAGTCAAATCACTTATTAATAGGGGATTCTTGGAAGCCAAGAACACGAAATTGAACTTCAAGAAAGAATCCAATCAGCCATTTCTGTCAATTGAACACAAAACAGCAAGTTAATTCAAAAATTCAGTAAACCGAATTGATTTAGAGATAGGATAATTGGGCGGCAAGATCATTTGAAAATTGTGAATAGAAAACGTTTGGTGAATAGAAACCGAATTGATTCACCCTTGGTGAAAGTTCGACATCATTTTCATCATTCTGTTCATTATGGACAGATTGGGAACCACCCCCATCGATCTTGTCCAAACGAGAATGTATAGGCTCTAATGCATTTTCTAACAGACGTTGCAAGGTGCGAGTAAGAGCCTGCATTTGCAAATCTGGTGGCTGATTTTCATCACGAATACGATCTTCCGATCCTGTCACACTTAAACAACACAAAAAATACTGATAAAAAGTTAAGTAAAACAAAAATAATAAAAGTCCTCACAACACACTAGCAAAATCTCTCGGTTTTCACTCCAAAGAACAGTGCACTCAAAATACACTCAGCGCTTGTGTTTCACTTGAGAGAATGCTTGAATGGCTCTTTTGTCTCCCCTTCTATTCTCACAACGCTCAATGCCTTTTTCCACTCGATCACTCGCAATCAGTTCTTTAGGGAACTAACCCGATCCTTCAAACTTGTTAACTATGTCAAACTTACAAGAGAAAGGGAAAAGAGAAAAAAAATAAAATAAAGGTTAAAGAAACAAGTAGTTAAAGAAAGATATAGGACTGAAAAAAATGAAGAAACGAGGATGACAAAAAGAAAGAAAACTCAACAACTTACTACAAAAGAAATGCTTACAACGATCCTATCACCGAATCAAACAAGAAAAGTTGTTTTGGATGATTTTCACGCACTTCAAGGTGTAATTTGAGCATCTTCCAACATGTCACACACAATTCAACACTGTTCTTTTGTAATTTGCACAAAATTTCAAAAACTGGTTTTATTATATATATTTTTTGATTTTTTTCTTTTAAACTTTGATATTCAATTTTTTTTCTTTTTTTTAAAACTTTGATAATTATATATTTTCTTATTTTGTTTGTTTTTTTTCTTTTGGTGCAGAACGTGCTAAAATCCAACCTAAGCTCTGATTACCACTTGATATGGTGTTGCTTATCGAAATAACGAACCTTGAAGGATTGCGGATCTAGGATTATAGCAAACATCCCTCCTGTAGCATAAACAACACACAAACAAAACAAAAGATAGGGAACAAAATTAAAAATTGGAGACGAAAAACTTGAAAGAACCTGCACAATAGACTATGCAAACCAGAATCAAATATGTTTCATGTCGAAGGACTTGGACCCTCTAGATTGCAATCTAGGAACCCTAAGTATCAAGGAAGTTTTTGACTCGACAAACTAAGTCTGAAATGTCAAAGAAAGTTCAATGAAGAACCAAAATTGAGTGAAAATTCTCACAAGTATTTGTTTAATAAAAATCATCTAACCCGATTACATTGTTTGAACAACTACTTATAAGTACAAGGAAGGGGTTGTCGAATTTGAACTTGTGGCTGTAAATAAATAATTCAAATTTGAATATGAAGGAGTTATATCCTTTCTTGGCGCCATCAAATACCAGCCACACATTTAATATGTGTGAAACGTTTGAAATTCAAACATTTGAACTCTTGTTCTTGTCCAAAACATTTGAAATTCAAACATTTGAATTCTTGTTCTTATCCCTTTGAATTTGGCGTCATATGCAGAGAAAAGGGTTGATTTCGGCCACACATGCACACACATGTGTCAAGGCTGTTACACGTGTGATTTGCATGTTGGGATGCCACCTAGGCTGCCATATGTGTATGGGACACTCCCCGATACATAGGACACCTTCCAGCTACTTCTGGACTTGTTAGCTAGAGTTGAGCTGGTGATAGAGGGTTGCGCGCTGACCAAGATCGAGTTGTCAAGTCACGGGAAACACCTACGAAAACTCTAAACGCTTGGATCTGAAACGAAATAGAAAATTTAGCTTAGAATCAATTAGATCTGAAACAGAAATACCCAAATCAATAAAAGACCAGCCGAGAATTAAAAACACTTATGAATGGCTAATCTTGGAAGCCAAGTGATACGAGTCACAAAGGCCTAGTTCAAGCTCAAGAACGTGATGGGCTCAAATTACCACAAGGCCCAGTAACGAGGTCAAAGGCCAGGCAAATGCATACGAAACTAAATGGAATCATTCAAGACTTTATTAGCAAGGCCTTAGATGCGTATACAAAGAAAAAGAAAATCAAGATTCACTTTCTTGTTTTCAAGAAAATCAAGAAACTAAATCTTGGTCCAATCTTGTTATTTTAAGCGATTTCAAGAGTCAAGAAAATCAAGATTTCAAATCTTGGAAATCTTGGCCAAAGAAACCGAATCTTGCAGCTAGGGCGCATTGGATCTCAGTTACAGGCATCAACGAACCAATTTTGGTAGAAAACGGATTACAAGCCCAAGTTCTTGAAAGCAAGACCCAATAAGACGTTCCAAGCCCAATCAAGAAATTTAAATTAGACTTAGTTGAAAATCAGGTCAAATTGTCAAAGTGGCCCAATTTGTAAAATTTTAATTTTTTTAAATACTTAGTTTAATTTTTAGACTTTATGATTAAATTCCTATGTAAAAAAATTCAGCCCAAGAAGCCCATTAAAAGCCTTGGCCGGATTTCCCTTGAAATTAGTAAAAGTTTTTTTTTTAGATTTCCTAATAGGGTTAGGAAAATAGTTAGGAGGCTTATATTAAGGCTTGGCCGGCCACCCTTAAAAAACACATTGGATTATACATTGAAATCAGATTTTTTTTTGAGTGAAAATTCTCTTTGAGTTTCTCCAAGAATTTTCTCTCCTTCTTCTTGCCATTGTTCTTCATTGGAGGGGAGATTAGAGTCGTTTTAAGGGAGTTGTGAAATCTTTCTCGATTTCAAGGCTTCTTAGGACTTTATCTTTATTTTTCTTGCTGTTCAATCTTTTTAATTTTCTACTTGTGTCGATTTCATTATCTAACTTGTTTAAACTCTTTTGTTGCGTCTCCAGCCCCGTTCAACCTTCAAGAATCTGTTCGGCACCAACTTTGGACAACAACAAACATTTTTGATTTCACAAAACCCCTCTTTATTGCCGTCCAAACCCTAGATCTAATTGATTTCGTGATCTGCTGAGTTTTTTTTTTGAAATTAACTTGCTGTTTTGTGTTCTTCTTTTCAGATTCGGCTGTTTGGAACCTATCTTGAATTCAATTCCGTGTTCTTGGCTTCCAAGATTAGCTATTCCTAAGTGTTTTTAATTCTTGGCTGATGTTTTATTGATTTGGGTGTTTTCGTTTCAGATCTAATTGATTCTAAGCTGAATTTTCTGTTTCGTTTCAGATCCAAGCGTCTAGCGTTTTCATAGGAGTTTCCCATGACTTGACAACTTGATCTTAGTCCGCGCGCAACCCTCTATCATTTGGTATCAGATTTGGGCGTTTTGGGTGTTCTTGGGTGATTTCTAAATTGATCTCCTTTTAAAAACATTAAACAGCAGTTTTTACCCAGAAAAATTTTTGGAAAAAAATTCATTTGAGTGGGTAAATGTTTTCCGGTTGGTCTGAAATTTTACATGCATATTTGCGACACTGTGATAGAATATTAAAAAATATTTCCCTAAAAACAATCAGTAGAAAAAGTCAAAAAAATTGAAAAATATGAAATCAAGTAAAAATTAAAAAAATATTCAGCGGGTTGAGTTTAATGTCAAATATTTCCAGATCAAATATACAATATTTAAGGAGATTTCAGTTTAAATTTCGTGATTTTTGGAGATCGGGAACACCTCAAACGAAGTTGTCAAGTTAATCCGCAATTTTTCGGGTTTTTGAGTTTTAGCAATTTTTATTGATTCTTAGCTGTAGGTTTTCATTTGTTTTGCCTTTATTCTTTATTTACACTATCTAACACCTTCTTGTTTCTTGTGTTAGCAGAATTTAAAAGTGTGCACAATTCTTCCTCGGTGCAACACAAATCAATTGGAGTCTCGTCACTTTTTGGACTCCTAGTGCAATTAAGATTCTTTGGTAGTTACGGTTCATAAACTTTCCAAATTGATTGATATAGACTCTACTAAAGAACTCACAAGACAGAATTCTACCTCTTTGAGAATTTGATTTTCCTTTTGAGTGATTAACGGTGAGGTTTGTTAATTTTTTTTTGAGTGTTGAGTGTTTGTTTTGCAGGTTTTAAAATAAGATGTCTAGAATTGGTCAAGACAATGATGAGAATAATGACCATAATGAGGTCCTTGTAGTCTGCCGGACCCTTAACATCCAAATGAGAGACGATGTTGATAATCAAAGGACCAATATTTTCCATTCTAGGTGTTTTATAAAAGGTAACTTATGTTCACTTATTATTAATAGTGAAGTTGTTCGAATGTAGTGAGCAGTTATTTGGTGGATTATTTAAAGTTACCTTGTACCGAGCACCCTAAGCCGTATCGCCTTCAGTGGCTTAATGAATGCTCGGAAGTTAAAGTTACAAAACAGGCCTTAATCACTTTTAAGCTCAGAAATTACGAGGATGAGGTATGGTGTGATGTGGTCCCAATGCGTGCGACACACTTGCTCCTTGGACGGCCTTGGCAATTTGATCGTGATGTTACACACCAAGGCAAGCTCAATAGATACTCTCTTGTGTTTAAAGGCCGAAAATTCACTTTTGCTCCTTTAAATCCCAATGATGTATATAAAGATCAATTGAAAATGATGAAATTTTGTGAGGGGGTCAAGGAGAAAGGACAAATAAAAAAGACAGAGAGAAAAGAGGCTAGTAGTGAAAAAAGTCAAAATTTAAATGACCCAAAAGTGAGTGAGTCCTGAAGTGGTAAAACTAGAGGAAAAAATTTAATTGCAACAAAAAAATATGTGTGGAGAGCCCTACTCAATAAACAGCCTTGTATCCTTATGAGGTTTAGGCAAAACTATTTATCTCTATCTAACATTAATGAAAATTTTCCTAGTGTGTTTCAATGTCTTTTGCAGGCTTATGAGGATGTTTTTAGTGAGGCCCCTAAAGGTTTACCACCTTTACGTGGGATAGAACACTTCCATTGGCCACATATGAAGAAGGATGTCGAAAAGGTTCCCGAAAGACCGAAAGATAACTTTCAACTTCAATACCTTTCCAATGAAAGACGCTTTCATACGATCAACATAGGCAAAGATGAAATCACACTACATGAGCCCGAAGGTAGGCCAGGGAAGGAAATTTTAGCAACCGAGTTCCGTGCAGATTTGAAAATTATTGATAAAACTTTTGGTGACTTAGTTCTTAAAAGGTCCCCTCATTTTGATCCGATTAATTGTTATTCTTCGATTGTGGTTGATAAAGTCGTTATGAAAGGAAGCGTGAGTTGTTATTCTCTTGATTTGCCTTGTGTAAAATCTGTGAATTTGTGCAAGTCTGTTTTGGTGAATAATGTTTTTTTTGAATATATGTTGGTATGTATGCGAAAATTCTCATGGTTTAACTTGATTGGTTTAATGAAGTCTTTGTTACGCTTCGGCATGACTAATCAAAATCAAGTTTTTAAACCTGAAATCTGTTTTGGTATATTTTGTTGGAAAATCAAGATCGTCTATTGTGTGCAAATACTTTCTATTGTTTTGATACTTGGTTTTTGAATAAGGTAACGAAATTTGCCAAAATTTTTTCAATTTATATTCATGCCTTAAATAGTTTCTGTGGTTATACATGAAGTTTGAGTTCCATTTGATAAAGGTTAACTCAACAACGGAGCTTCGACTACACTATGCCCCAGATGAGCGAAGGTTTGTATGAAATGGAAAAGGTAAAATCGACCCTTATTCTTCTGCTTATAAAGGTAAGATGCTTGAAACTTTTGAAATACCTTTGTACTCCTCGAATATTGACAAAGATCGAGTTGATGATTTAACTTTTGTAAAACACTTAGATCGAAACGTGCTTGACTGTCCTATTTTATTTATTGATGATCTATCTATTTTGATGGTTGATAACAAGATTATTGTTTTTGATACTTTTTATGATGCATGTGTGAGTGTATCTATAGTCCGTCGATTAATGCATGGTATGATTCTGCAACTCTGTGAGCCATGTGAACCTTTTGAAATACCTACTTGTGACGATTACATTTACCATTTGATTTAGTACTCGCAATTTATTCATGGTTTGTGGAAACAATTTGAGATGATTGAATGCCTTAAAACATGTCCATCTTTGTTTCAAATATTTAATGAGGCATTGGCGAGTAAATTAGCTTATTTGCATGGTAATTTGAATCTGTCCATTCGCATGTGTTATACTTGTTTTGTTGTGCTTATGATTGGACTACAAGTTTTTGTGCGTTGCTATTTACTAACTCATGGCTATTCTTTTCAGTGGAATCAATTGACATTATTCCCGTTCGATCGAGGAAATTCGAGTCCATTTGATTTTTTAGATTGGAGGACAAATCTTTTTGAGGAAGAGGGGAATGATACGAGTCACAAAGGCCCTATTCAAGCTCAAGGACGTGATGGGCTCAAATTACCACATGGCCCAATAACGAGGTCAAAGGCCAGACAAATGTCTTAAAAACTAAATGGAACCATTCAAGAATTTATTAGAAAGGCCTTAGATGTGTACACGAAGGAAAAAGAAAATCAAGATTCACGTTCTTGTTTTCAAGAAAATCAAGAAACTGAATCTTTGTCCAATTTTGCTGTTTTGAGCGATTTCAAGAATCAAGAAAATCAAGATTTCAAATCTTGGAAATCTTGGTCCAAGAAACCGAATCTTGCAGCTAAAGTGCATTGGATCTTAGTTACGAGCATCAACGAACCAATTTCTGGAGAGAACGGATTACAAGCCCAAATGCTTGAAGAAACAGCCCAATAAGATGTTCCAAGCCCAATCAAGAAATTTAAATTAGACTTAGTTGAAAATCAGACCAAATTGTCAAAGTGGCCCAATTTGTTAAGTTTTAATTCTTTAAATACTTAGTTTTAATTTTTAGACTTTATGAATAAATTTCTATGTAAAAATTCAATCCAAGAGGCCATTTAAAGTCCTTGGCCAAATTTCCCCTTGAAAGTAAAAAAAAAATCGTCTATAAAAACTAGCTAAACCATGGAAAGATCTCACCTAAGTTACCGATTTAGGAGTCCACTCCTTGATTGCCTTGACTTTGTCCTCATCGACATGAATACCTTGAGCACTGACTATGAAACCTAAAAATATTAGCTTATCACAACAAAAGGTACATTTATCAAACAATTTTTTAGCTCGCAGAATATCTAAAACGGTTCTAACTTGGAAAACATGACCATCTAATATCTTTAAGTAAATTAAAATATCATCAAAGTAAACTACTACAAATTTACCTAAGTGAAGCCTTAAAACGTGATTCATTAATCTCATAAATGTACTCGGTGCATTAGTAAGGCCGAAAGGCATAACTAAGCATTCATACAATTCAAATTTTGTTTTAAAGGCTATTTTCCATTCATCCCCTTCCCTCATTCGAATTTGATGATAACCGCTTTTTAAATCAATTTTAGTAAATATAATTGAATCATGTAATTCATCAAGCATATCATCAAGTCGAGGAATTGGATGTCTATACTTTACCATTATTTTGTTGATTGGACGGCAATCAACACACATTCTATACGTACCATCTTTCTTTGGTACCAATAAGATAGGAACGGCACAAGGGCTTAGGCTCTCACGATTGTACCTTTTGTCTAATAACTCCTCAACTTGCCTTTGCAATCTTTTGTCTCCTCGGGATTGCTTCTATAGGCTGGTTGATTTGGTATTGAAGCTCCGGGTACTAAGTCAATTTGATGCACTATCCCACGTAAAGGTGGTAAACCTTTAGGGGCCTCACTAAAAACATCCTCATAATACTGCAAAAGACACTGAAACACACTAGGAAAATTTTCGTTAATATTAGATAAAGATAAATAGTTTTACCTAAACCTCATAAGGATACAAGGCTGTTTATTGAGTAAGGCTCTCCGCACATCATTTTTTGTTGCCATCAAAATTTTCACTCTAATTTTACCACTTGTGGATTCACTCACCTTTGGGCCATTTATATTTTGACCTTTTTTACTACTGACCTCTTTTCTCTCTGTCTTTTGTATTTGTCCTTTCTCCCTCACCCCCTCAAAAAATTTCATCATCTTTAATTGATCCTTATATACATCATTGGGATTTAAAGGAGCAAAAGTGAATTTTCGGCCTTTAAACACAAGGGAGTATCTATTGAGCTTACCTTGGCGTGTAACATCATGATCAAATTGCCAAGGCCATCCAAGGAGCAAGTGTGCCGCATGCATTGGGACCACATCACACCATACCACATCTTCATAATTCCCGAGCTTAAAAGTGACCAAGGATTGTTTTGTAACTTTAACTTCCAAGCATTCATTAAGCCACTGAAGGTGATACGACTTAGGGTGCTTGGTACAAGGTAACTTTAAAGAATCCACCAAATAACTGCTCACTACATTCGAACAACTCCCACTATCAATAATAAGTGAACATAAGTTACCTTTTATAATACACCAAGAATGAAAAATATTGGTCCTTTGGTTATCAACATCATCTCTCATCTGGATGTTAAGGGTGCGATGAACTACAAGGCATTGAAATTCGGCAAAGTCCCCTTCTTTTGGTGGTTCAACCAACTCTTCTCCATTATCACTATCATCCACAAGTTCCGGCATATCTGGATCTATTTTATCGGAGTCGGAAGTGTACTCACCATTATCCTTCATAAGAAGCAATCTCGTGTTAGGGCATTCCCTACTATAATGACCACACCCTTTGTACTTGAAACATTTAATCTCACGAGTCCTCTTCACATTCGAATTGCCTAAATTAGGCTTCTTAGGAGGTGTTTGCGTTTTAACAGGAGCCTCTTTCTTCCAATATGATTGCTTACTTCCATTACTCAAAGAAGACTTATTAGTAACAAAAGGTGATTTCGAACTTTTAAGATCAGAGTTGGAAGTGTTACCTCTATAATATTGTGAAGTAGAGAAGGAACTAACCCTTTGTTCCTTTAATTGCTGCTCGATCTCAATGGCTTTATGATCTGCTTCTTCCAAATCAATGTATGTCTGTAGCCTTAATGTATTAGCTATTGGCCTATTCAAACCATCAATAAATCGAACCATAGTTGTTTCATCATCCTCCTCCACATTAGCTCTCTGAATGAGCATCTCTATCTCCTTAAAATATTCATCCACCGTTCTACAACCTTGAACAAGTCGTCTAAGCTTTGTTTTAACTTATCTATAGTAATGAGGCGGAATAAATCTTTTACGCATAACTTCTTTCAACTCCTCCCACGTCGTAATCTCACCTTCATAATTCCTATGACGATTTACCCCAAGTTGAGTCCACCAACTTAATGCATAATCTGAAAATTCCAGTGTTGCTAACACTACCTTTTCATCATCCGGACATTTATAATAATGAAACATAAGTTCAATTTTAGATTCCCATTCACAATAAGCTTCTTGATCATTCTTACCACGAAATTGAGGAATTGTGAACTTTGGTTTTGCCAAAGAGGGTTGCCCACGATCATGAAAATCATACTCAGTTCTAGGGACACGTCTAGGAGTGCGCCTATGAGCAGGAGGCTGATTATCCACATCTTCTGTAATTGGACCCCGATACTGAGGCTCTTAATCCAATAGCATCTCATTGATAGTAGCACTCAATGTTCGATGTAAGGCCGCCTGTTCATCTAATTGTTGTTGGAACTTTGTGAATGCATCATGGACATCATTATGGTCATTATCAACATGACCAATCCTAGACATTTTTTTTTTCAAAAACCTACAAAACAAACACTCAACACTCAAAAAGAAAAATTAGCAAGCCTCACTGTTAATTACACAAAAAGGAAAATCAAATTCTCAAAGGGGTAGAATTCAGTCTTGTGAGTTCTTTAGTAGAGTCTATATCAATCAATTCGAAAGTGTATGAACCTAACTACCAATGAATCCTAATTTGCACTAGGAGACCAAAACAATAATGAGACACCAATTGATTTGTGTCGCACCGAGGAAGAATTGTGCACACTTTTAAATCCTACTAACACAAGAAACAAAAAGGTGTTAGATAGTGTAAAGGAAGAAGAAAAGCAAAACAAATGAAGTTCTACAGCTAAGAATCAATAAAAATTGTTGATACCCAAAAACCCGAAAAACTGCGAAGTAACTTGACAACTTCGTTCGAGGTGTTCCCGATCTCCAAAAATCACGAAATTTAAACTAGAATGTCCTTAAATATTTTTTTTCTGGAAAGTTTCGGCACTAAACTCAACCCCATGAGTATTTTTTTTTAATTTTTACTTGATTTCGTCTTTTTCAATTTTTTGAATTTTTCTACAAATTTTTTGCGGAAAATATTTTTTAATATTCTATCACAGTGCTACAAATATGCATGTAAAATTTCAGACTAATCGGAAAACGTTTACCCACTAAAATTAATTTTTTTCCAAAAATTTTTCTGGGTAAAAACTGTTGTTTAATGTTTTTAAAAGGAGATCAGTTTAGAAATCACCCAAGAACACCCAAAACGTCCAAAATCTGATACCAAATGATAGAGGGTTGCGCACGGACCAAGATAGAGTTGTCAAGTCACGGGAAACTCCTACAGAAACTCTAAACACTTGGATCTAAAATGAAACAAAAAATTCGGCTTAGAATCAATTAGATCTAAAACGAAAATACTCAAATCAATAAAAGATCAGCCAAGAATTAAAAACACTTATGAATGGCTATTCTTGGAAGCCAAGAACACGGAATTAAATTTAAGATAGGTTCCAAACAACCGAATCTGAAAAGAAGAACACAAAACAGTAAGTTAATTTCAAAAAAACTCAGCTGATCATGAAATCAACTAGATCTAGGGTTTGGATGGAAATAAAGAAGGGTTTTATGAAATCAAAACATTTCTTGTTGTCCAAGGTTGATGCCGAATAGATTCTTGAAGGTTGAACGGGGATGGAGACGCAACAAGAGAGTTTAAACAAGTTAGATAATGAAATCGACACAAGCAGAAAATTAAAAAGATTGAACAGCTGGAAAAATAAAGATAAAGTCCTAAGAAGCCTTGAAATCAAGAAAGATTTCACAACTCCCTTCAAACGGCTCTAATCTTCCCTCCAATGAAGAACAATGGCAAGAAGAAGGCTGAAGATGGCTCCCACGATCAAAAATATTGTTAAAACTTCTTCTAAAGAAAACTCAAGAGAAAATTCTTGGAGAACTCAAAGAGAATTTTCACTCAACAAAACAAATCTGATTTCAATGTATTATTCAATGGCTATTCATAAGGTGGCCGACCAAGCCTATTAATAGGCCTTCTAACTATTTTCCTAATCTTATTAGAAAACTAAAAAAAAAACCTAATTATTAAATTTAGAGGGAAAAATTCGGCCAAGGCATTTAATGGGCTGCTTGGGCTGAATTTGTTTACATAGGCATTAACATAAAGTCTAAAAATTAAACTAGGTATTTAAAGAATTAAAATTTAACAAATTGGGCCACTTTGACAATTTGGCCTGATTTTCAACTAAGTCTCATTTAACTTTCTTGATTGGGCTTGGAACATCTTATTGGGCCTTGCCTTCAAGAACTTGGGCTTGTAGTCCGTTTCCTTCTAAATTGGTTCGTTGATGCTCGTAACGGAGATCTAATACGCCTTAGCTGTAAGGTTCAGTTTCGTGGACCAAGATTTCCAAGATTTGAAATCTTGATTTTCTTGATTCTTGAAATCGCTCCAAACAGCAAAATTGGACCAAGATTCGGTTTCTTGATTTTCTTGAAAACAAGAAAGTGAATCTTGGTTTTCTTTTTCCTTCGTGTACGCATCTAAGGCCTTGCTAATAAATTCTTGAATGGTTCCATTTTGTTTTGAACGCATTTATCTGGCCTTTGACCTCGTTATTAGGCCTTGTGGTAATATGAGCCCATCACGTTCTTGAATTTGAGTTGGGGCTTTGTGAGTTGTATCAGCTGGTGGAGCTGAAATGAGCTGGAAACAAACTTTCAGAACTATTTCGAGCTGAGAAGAGCTACACGCACGTATTTGAGCCTCAACCAAGCTAGAAATGAGGCCTTAAGCTGCTTTCCATTATTGTACCTATATCAAAACATATCAAACTTCCATCAAAGTCTAGTAAATTCAATGGAAAACACAATGACAATGTGACACCCCTAATTTGACCCTAGTCAAAAAGTGGTTTCGAGACCACAAAATCAAGTCATAAAAATAATTAGCCGTCATATTTTATGTTTATTATATGTGAATATGAATGTGTGAAAGTTTTAAGTTTCGATTTAGTCGATTGCATGTGAATTTAGTAATTGGACTTATGTGTGACA
Source organism: Gossypium hirsutum (assembly GCF_007990345.1). Classification (NCBI taxonomy): domain Eukaryota; kingdom Viridiplantae; phylum Streptophyta; class Magnoliopsida; order Malvales; family Malvaceae; genus Gossypium; species Gossypium hirsutum. The sequence goes on along the minus strand of NC_053439.1, from coordinate 31,322,844 downwards.
CTTTTGAAATGCGATGGGTTAATCTATAAGGACCTATTAATGCATGTTGTATAAAAGAAGGGTTTGCATGTCAAATTAGCCAAAAATCTAGATGGTGGCCGGCCATGCTATGGGGAAAAACATATTATAGACATTTTATGCTAATATGTGTGGGAAGAATAATAAAATATGAGGGGAGTGGGAGGAGAAACCAAAGTTGTCTCCCCCTTACTCCCCATTGCCGTGACTAGAGAAAGGGGAGGAAAAAAAAACAAAATTCTTTCTTTGTTGTTCAACATGGCCGAATAGAAGAAACAAAGGAGGGGAAGAATTTTTGGTCACTTGAGTCATTAAAAAGGTTAGCATATTATGTCAAATTGTGAAATTTTAACTTGTTTTAGGTAAATAATCATGGTTCTTACTTAGCCCATGCTAAAATTTGTAATTTTGATGGATGATTGGAGCATTCGGCTAGGGTATAAAGGAAGGGATTTCAATTGTTTCATCTAAGTATTGATGATGAATGTGTTATGGAAAGAAATCGGTCTTCCTAAGAATATGATTTGTGAATGTTTATATTAGTAATAGCCGAAATTAAAGAGGTTTGATGTCTTGAACAAATGTTGATTATATGATTCGAAAATGAGATATGTTAATGATGAAGTATAATCGGCCATGGAAGTAGCCCATTTTGGAAGTGTGATTTGTGGTATATTTTTTTGTGGTTGATTATAAAAATTTGGCTTAAGTGAGGTAATTGGTAAAAGATGTGTTTATGATGTAATACATATGTTCTCATAAGCTAAGTTATGTATATGTGATATCTTGCATATTGGTTGTTATGGTAAGGTTTGAGATATTAACGTATGAATATGTTTTGTTTGTGGTTCGGCAACTAATGGTTAAGTTGTTAAGTTACATGCTTGAGTTTAAAATGTGCCTTATATGTGGTTTATGAATTTGGTAAATGATAGATTGATATTTTGGATATTTCATTAGTCAAGTGATATTGTAAGTGTGGTATTATTTGATTCGGCACTTATGTGTAAAATTGGTAGTTATTATTTTGGTAAAATGTGCAAAATTTGGTAAGACCAAATTTTATACTTAAGCTTAAGTGAAGTTGTTAATGCTGTATATATATATATTAACGATTAATAAATCATGTGGTTTGGCTTGACTTAGTAAATAGTGAAGAAATGCATATTTATACATAGCGTTTATGAAAGGTAGTTTTATAAATGTGATATGAGTATTTCGTTTGTAAAAGAGTAGTAAATATGTTAAGAATGGTTCTAAAATGTATATGGATGCCGTGTGATTGTGTTTGATTGGGAAGTAAATTGTTTGATTTAGCTCAAGAGCTTAGAGGATCAAAGTCGGATAGGGGAAAAGAGAAAGTAAACGAATAGCCGTGGATATCTAATCGTCGACCACTTCCGAGGTAAGTTTTAAGTGATTAAACGTTGAGTAAATTCAATCATAATAGACATAATGAGTTGATTTAATAAGATATGATGTGGCCATGATATGTCTTAAACTCAAATGGTAAGTTCATAAGTGTTTGGACTTGGAAATTTAAGAGCAAATTGTAATAATTTGCTTTGGACAGCAGCAGTAACGTGATTTTAGAAAATCACTGTAAATTGTTGGTGTGGAATTATAGGCTGCATAAAATATGTAATCAAGGCTTAATTAGTCTAGTTTCTTATAAAAGAGACCTTGTGAGCAAAGAAATTTCCTATAAAGAGATATTTAAAGTTGTGTGAGACGGTGTCAGAATGACTCCGAAATCCCCTGTTCGGTTTTTACAAAATCATTATAAATTGTACAAAAATGGTTATAAGATAAAATTTATATGTTTAGACTCCTTAATGAGTCTAGTTTCAAATGAAATCAAATACAACACATTTTGAATTCTGTAAAATGAGAAATTTGATTTGTAGTGAAGAGTGGTCAGATTAGTCAAACAGTGAAACAGAGGAAATTTCAAGAAAAATCTGGTATTGATTGGCCAAACCTAAAATTCTGGAAATTTTATGGATGGAAGATATACGAGTCTATATTCAGGAAAAATTAACGGAAAGTGATTTGGAGTTTTGTAGCTCCAGTTATAAATAATTTAGTGACTATTGCTCAGGAAAAACAGCTTGTGCTGAATTTGAGATTATGTTGTAAACCTTGATAAACTTGTTTTAGTTGCTCATAAGCTATTGATTAAACCCATACGTGAATTCTAAATTGTGATATTGGAAAATGATAGATGTAGATTCAGCCAAGACAGTGTGTATACGTGAAAGTATATGTGATATGTGAAGTATATTTGGATAATTGTGATGTGAATACATGAAAATTTATATTTTGATTTAGGATTTTATGTGATGGATGTGAACATGCGTATGTGTGATAAGGCCGAATGGCCAATGTGATGAATGTGAACCCGTATATATATGTGTGATAAGGCCGAATGGCTAATGTGAAATATATGTGTGATATGTATATGTGGTAAAGCCGAATGGCGAATGTGAAATATGTATGAGATATATATATGTGTGATAAGGCCGAATGGCTAATGTGAAATATATGTCTGATATGTATATGTGGTAAAGCCGAATGGCGAATGTGAAATATGTATGAGATATGTATAGGTGGTAAAGCCGAATGGCTAATGTGAAATATATGTGTGATATGTATATGTGGTAAAGCCGAATGGCGAATGTGAAATATGTATGAGATATGTATATGTGGTAAAGCCGAATGGCGAATGTGAAATATGTATGAGATATGTATATGTGGTAAAGCCGAATGGCTAATGTGAAATATATGTGTGATATGTATATGTGGTAAAGCCGAATGGCCAATGTGATAAATGTGAGCATGCATATATGTGATAAGGCCGAATGGCCAATGTGGTGAATATGAAAATGCATATATGCGGTAAAGCCGAATGGCTAGTGTGAAATATGTAGGCGATGTGCGTATATTGTGGCCAAACGACCAAATGTGAAAGGTGTGTATTATTAGATATTTGATAAGGCAAATGAATTACAAATATGACAGTCGATGTGAATGTTGTAACATGTGATTAAATGTACATGAAACTTGGAAATATATTCCGAGTGAGACCCGATGACTACGTGTGGAGATTATGTCCGGGTAAGACCCGATGACTACGTGTGGAGATTATGTCCGGGTAAGACCTGATGACAACGTGTGGAGATTTTGTCCGGGTAAGACCCGATAACTTCGTGTGGAGATTACGTCCGAGCTAAAGATCTCGCCGATAATCCGAGTAGAGGTTAAAGCTATAAGACTTCGTAATAAGAATTGCTTATAAATATATTCAATGCGAAAGGTTAAACAGGTATGTACTCCAAGTTTATATGTGAGCTTGATTTGCACTAAATCATAAGGTAGTTATGTGATGCATACGAGAGCAATCTATGAGATTATTCCTGTGATTATGTGACATCGGATCAGTGTGAGAGGTTATGTGAAATCATACGATATATCTATGTCACATGAGCTCACTTTTATGTGAAAGTTTATTTGCCTATTGTATATGATGAGATGTGCATATTCGGTAAAGGGATGGTATGCCCGAAGGAAGAGTGAAATAAAAATACGAACAACTATGTTATAATTTGATTGTTATCTGTTGACACTGCTTAAAACTTACTAAGCATTGTAATGCTTACTCCGTTTACTCTGTTTCCTCTGTTTTATAGATCTCATTACGAAGCTACAGGCTCGGGGATCGTCAGCAACTAGTCACACTATCACTATCCATTGCTTGTTACTGTTATGTTTAGAACTATTTTATGGCATGTATAGAATAGACTAGTGGCGGAAGAATATTTTTGGTTAATGTATACAAGCCATGCGAAAATGGCATCTTTTGAATGTTTACTTAGAGAAGTTTAAATTTTATCCCTGGCTGTGCTTAGTACTTATTTAAATGAATGATCTTTATTTCAAGAAAAAGTTCAAAATTTTACTGTTCTGACATGAGTTACAAGTCCGGTAATGCCCCTTACCTATTCCGGCGACGGTTATGGGATAGGGGTGTTACAGACAAGCTGGAACACTTGCAATTCTTATTCTTTAACACACTTACAATTTAGAAAAAACTTAGAAACAATACAAATACTATCAACCCAATTACAGAAACGTACTTAGCATAACATATACATACCTAAATGCATGAACTAGTAATATAACCGAGATATGTCACATATCAGCATGCAACATGTTGTAAAGCCTATTTCTAAGGCATGAACATGATCGAATGAATCTGGAATCGTAGCACAAGTAAGGGACAAGACTTCCCTGAATTTCTTTGCCTTAGAATGGGTAATAGGTCCTAATGGTAAGACCTCTGGATTGGTTTGCTTTGTTGGCGTAAATGTGCTCACATCATGCATGGATGGATTTAAATAGTGGGCTGATTATTGGTGTTTTCCAAGTGAATCTTCAACCAAGCTTTTTATCTCTCCAAGAATGATCATTCGACTGCCCAAAGCTCTCTTTAAGGCTGTTCACATCAGCCGAATATGCCTTTCACATTGTTGGGTTGTTCATTTTCATTTGTTCACATTGCCTGATCATTCAAATCACTTTGTTCATACCTTATGACTATTGAAGTGTCCCAAGTAGCCCCAATTACTACCAAGAATGTTCGGCTGAATCAAAAAGCATAATTAAGGGACATTCAAGCATATGGCTGAACCAAATTAATAATCAGCTCCCAATCATTTCATTCAATGTTCTAGCTGAATTGAGGCATCTAGAAGCTGTCCATTGCCATTCTCTATGTCTATGAAGCATCAAGGAATTTTCTTTAGGTTTTCTAGAATTTTCAGCTGGCCATTTAGCTCCCTAAAGAGCCTATTCGGCTAACCTATGTAACACCTATAAATAGAGGCTTATTTCACCACAAAAAGGACTTTTTCACGAATTGGATTATTGAACTTAGAATTTGCGAGATTTTTCTTCTCTCAATCTCTTCCAAAGACTCCGTTGACTTATCTACATAGTTAGTGGCGTCAACCCTGTTCTTTGCTATCCCAAACTTATCACTTTGTACCAAAATGTGGCGTTCAACTTATACCAAAGTTCCTATCTTCAATAGGTAGTGGGTCGAAGTTAATTCTACTTACTTAACCACCGAACCATCTTAAGAACATATAAGAAATGGGTCAGCACTCAAACACGCATAGTGTTGGTTCTTTGTTGTTTTTAAGCCATTCATTCTAGTTCCCATTAAACCGAACTATTATCTTCCCAAAGTTATTCCTTTCTTTCTTAACCGAACCTTAGCACATAATCAATCCCTTTGAACCTAATTTGAACCACAAATATCATCCTTAAACAAATATACTTCTTTTTGGCACAAGACGAACGAAACTTCTTTGTTAGACGATCGGGCAACAAAAGCAACTCATCTCAATAAATCGAGGCTAGATCGCATCAGTAAACAATCTCAAAAGGTGAACATTTAGTTGCAGAATGGATAGATTTGTTGTAAGTGAATTCCACGTGCGACAAACACTCCTCCCATGACTTGAGATTCTTTTGAATGATAGCCTGCAATAAAGTATACAACACGTGATTCACCACCTCTGTTTGGCCATCTGTTGGTGTTGAGTCGAGTCGTATTTGAGTTGCCTGATCATCGAGGAGGAAGTTTTATTCAGTTTCAAAAATGAATGAATTTTGGTTAAGTATGGAATTGTATGTTGGAATAAGTTCAAGGTGGCTAAAAGATAGATGGATTTTAATGGAATAACTTTGGATGGGCTCAGTTTAACAAAGAAGTAGGATAGAAAAAGTAAGTGATGGAGATGAATATTAGAACTTAAACATCAAGAAAGATTCGATACTATAACGAGTATCACCTCAAATCTTATATGGTTTAAGGTGACAGTTGGGAATAGGTTGATGGACCTCGACCCGTTACTTAGCAAAGTAGGAACCGAAGGTATATTTAGATGGATGAACACCACACTAGGGTTGGAGATAAGTTCAGAAACAAGTTCAGGATGATGCCACTAGCTCACTAGAGAAGTCACTCGAGACTCGTACTGATGTGATTCAGCCTGGGTGAGTTGAGTTGTTTCACAAAGTTTGCCCGATCGTCGACGAGGAGTAATTAGAGTTGTCGAAAATGGGTGATTTAGGCTAAGGGTTGGGAAAGCTTTCAAGGGGTTTAGATGAGTGGTTATAGTTTGATAAAAACAAAGGAGGTGGTGTGTTTGATGGCTTGGTTTAAGGATAAAATAAAGATAGACAAGTTTTAAGATAAATAGTGGGGATGGATAATCGAACTCAAACTTTAGGACTGATTCAACACTAAAAAGTGTCACCTCAATTCCTATATCGTCTAAGGTGGTTTTGCAAAATAGAAGGTTGTTGAACGCCACACTGGGTTACGATGATAAGTTCGAAAACAAGTCGGGAGAGGCCACTAGCACACTAGATAAGTCAACAAGACTTGTACAAAATTTGGAGAGGAGATAAACTCACTCAAGAACACAAAGTTCATAAAATTTGATCAAAATTCTAAAGTTATCTAATCTCAAACAATGTCTTCTTACAAACTATTTATAGGCATTATTATGATTGTTCAAATGCCTATTTGTGCCCTTTCACCTTCAGCAATTAAATAAAGTTATTACAAGCTTTAATTTCATATTAAACTCATGTAAGGAAGCCAATAAGTCATGTCTCTTCATTGTAACCTAATGTAGTTGAAAAAGCATGTCAATTCTCCTTAATGAAGACTTTAAGCATCCTTAATGTCTTTGATTGATGTGCCTTAAGCTCCCTTGTAACCACATGATAAAAGCTTGTGTAACATCCTGATGCGATCACGACCGCATCATGTTCGACACCACTCGACGCCATAGAGAATGGCCTAAACACAAAGGCCCCAAGTGCAAGATGAAGCTTAACTTTAGCTCAATGAGCTCAATCTTAGTTTTTCCAACTTGTTCTTAGCTCGACCCATTAAATGGAGCTCAATTCGAATTGATTTTTAGCTCATTGAGTTTTATTTTATTTTATTTTTTTTAAATTTCAGGCATCTTAGGTTGCTGGAATAAAACATTAATTATCATTAGTTATTTAGTTATTATGGTTTAAGTCTTTAATTTGTGTCATAAATTAAGTAGAGTTTAAATATGCATTAATCTGAACATCTTTAATATTTCTTGAGTTTAATTGATTGTGTTTTATTTAGTACAGCAATTTAATATGTCTTAGTTTGCTCATTACATCATTTAACATGTCTAGTTACTACCGAAATTTAATGTGCCTTGTTGCTGCCCTATTTAATGAGTCTTTAGCTTCGGCTAAATTAAATAGCAGTTTTAATGTGTCTAGTGATTGCCGAATTTAATGATGTTTTGTGTCCAACCAAATTTAATCGTTGTAGGTGTTGATGATTAAATGTTCTTAAAGTGCAGGTATTAATATGCATTGACCGAATTCAATTGTTGTCTGCAGGAATTAAATTCGGCTAACTTAATGGCAAAGGAGAGCATTAAAGGAAGCATGCATGCATGGCATTAAAAGTAGCTGCTGATTAATTTTTTTTGTGCACAGCAAAGGACCCATGAAGGGTTGCTGATTTCTATTTTCCATGAGCCATTTTCGTTATTCTCCAATGCCATAAATGTGTCGTCCATTTGAGGGAGTGTATGAGCGGCATTTAGAAAAGTCTTGCATCAATTAATGTTACCATTCATCAAGGAGTTGAATTAAAGTACCTAGCTGCTATTTTGAGTTTATTTAGGTGCCTTTTCGTGGAGAATAAAAGCTATGACTCCTCACATTAATTTGGCAGCTCATTTGTCTTCCCCAAGCTGGCCTTTGAGCTCACCCAAGCAACCATAAGAGCTTTCACACCAGTTGGACGAATTTAGCCTAGTCTAAACAACTCTATTCAGCCATTTCAGCTCATCCATCACTTCATTAATTCAAGGCTATTAGAATACATCAAAAGGCAGTCCATTGACATCTCCAAAGCTAGGAATCTTCAAGGATTCTTCAAGGGACGTTCTAGGAAGCTACATGGAAGTTTCAATTCATTGTGCTGAAAATAAGCTGACTTTTTTGTTGCTCAAGTGTCCATTCGGCTAGCCTAGGAATTTAGCTATAAATAGTTTGCTTTGTAATTTTTTTGGGGTTAAACAATATACTTTTAAACTTTATATGAATTTTGATTACTTTGTGAGTTTGTTTTCAACTCTCATTGTTCTCCAAGGACTGGTTAGACATATCAAGTAACCCTTGTGGCGTCAACCCTTTTTTGTATTCCGAACTTATCACTTTGCTCCCAAAGTGTGGCGTTCAAGTTATACCGAGGTTCCTATCAATATTGATAGTGGGTCAAGGTTGAAAATCTATCACCTACCTTCCAATCGTTCTTATCTCAACCTAAGCATTCTAATAGAGGGTTGCCCATGGACCAAGATCGAGTTTCCAAGTCACGAGAAAATACCTAAGAAAGCTTTAGACAATCGGATCTAAAACGAAACAGCAACTTAAAATCTTAGAATTTCTAGATCTGAAACAAAAACCCCAAAACACTAAAGGATCAGCCAAGAAACAAAAACACTTGTGAATTGCTATTCTTGGAAGCCAATAACATGAAATTGAATTTAAGGGAGACTCCCAACAGCCGAATCTGAAAAGAATAACACAAAACAAAAACAAATCAAACTTAGTAGATCACAAAATCAAATTAAATTAGATCTAGGGTTTGGATGGCAATAAAGAACATCTTATTAGACCTTGTCTTCAAGAACTTGAGCTTGTAATCTGTTCTCTCCCGAAATTGGCTTATTAATGCTCGTAACTGAGATCCAATACACCTTAGTTACAGGATTCGGTTTCTTGGACCAAGATTTCCAAGATCTGAAATCTTGATTTTCTTGATTCTTGAAATCGCTCAAAATAGAAAAATTGGACCAATATTCGGTTTCTTGATTTTCTTGAAAACAAGAAAGTGAATCTTGATTTTCTTTTTCCTTCGTATACGCATCTAAGGCCTTTGTGACTCATACCATTCCCCCTTCCTCAAAAAGATTCGTCCTCGAATCTGAAAAATCAAATAGAGATAAGTCAGCCACATTGAAAGTAGAACTTGTAGTCCAATCATAAGCATAACAAAACAAGTATAACGCATGCGAATGGACAGATTCAGATTACCTTGCAAACAAGCTAATTTACTCGCTAATGCCTCATCAAATATTTGAAACAAAGATGGACATGTTTTAAGGCATTCAATCATCTCAAATTGTTTCCACAAACCATGAATAAATCGCGAGTAATAAATCAAATGGTAGACGTAATCATCACAAGTAGGTATTTGAAAAGGTTCACATGGTTCACAGAGTTGCACAATCATACCATGCATTAATTGACGGTCTATAGATTCACTCACACATGCATTATCAAAAACAAGAAACTTTTTATCAACCATCAAAATAGATAGATCATCAATAAAAAAAAGGATAGTTAAGCACGTTTCAATCTAAGTGTTTTACAAAAATTAAATCATCAACACGATCTTTGTCACTATCCAAGGAGTACAAAAGTGTTTCAAAGTTTCAAGCATCTTACCTTTATAAGCAGAAGAATAAGGGTCAATCTTACCTTTTCCATTTAATACAAACCTTCGCTCACCGGGGGCATAGTGTAGTCGAAGCTCCATTGTTGAGTTAACTTTGTCAAATGGAACTCAAACTTAATGTACAACCACAGAAACTGTTTAAGGCACAAATACAAATTGAAAACAAATTTGGCAAATTTTGTTACCTTATTCAAAAACCAAGTTTCAAAACAATAGAAAGTATTTGCACACAATAGATGATGCTTGATTTTCCAACAAAATATACCAAAATAGATTCTGGGTTTAAAAACTTGATTTTGATTAGTCATGCCGAAGTGTAACAAAGATTTCATTAAACCAATCAAGTTAAACCATGAGGATTTTTGCATACATACCAACATATATTCAAAACTTTTTTTATTCACCAAAACAGATTTGCACAAATTCTCGGATTTTACACTTGGCAAATCAAGAGAATAACAACTCACGCTTCCTTTCGTAATGACTTTATCAACCATAATCAAAGAAAAACAATTAATGGGATCAAAATGAGGAGATCTTTTAAGAACTAAGTCACCAAAAGTTTTATCAATAATTTTCAAATCTGCACGGGACTCGGTTGCTAAAATTTCCTTACCTCGATTACCTTCGGGCTCATGTAGTGTGATTTCATCTTCGTCTATGTTCATCGTATGAAAGCGTCTTTCATTTGAGAGGTATTGAAGTTGAAAGTTATCTTTCGGTATTTCAGGAACCTAAAAAATAGTAACACAAGAAGAATTCATATCTTGGTTAGTGGAAACATTCCTCACTACTCTTTCCTCGTCTTTTTCTTTTGTTTCATTTTTTCGTCTCTCAATCTCATTCCATATTCGCTCATTTTCTTGCATCAACATCTCTTGACTCTCTTTTCTTTTTATTTCTTTTTGTGTCTTCCTTTCATTACAAGATAGAGATGTTACAAATGAATAATAATGGAAAGACTCTCGTTGGGTATGTACGAAATGACTTGCATACGAACAATGATCCCCTTGGAAAACTTCACTCTCGAAACTTGCTTTGCATCGTCTTGAATTCCTCGTTGAATAGGAGTCATGATATGAATCTCTTCTCGAATATTCGTTGGATGTTCATCTTCTTGGCACTCTCATTTCTTCCCTTTCAGTTGAGTTAAGTTGTCCTCGTTGGCCTCTTTTCTCCACTCGCATCTCATTGATAGTAGCACTCAATGTTCGAAGTACGGCAGCCCGTTTGTCTAATTGTTGTTGGATCATTTTAAATTTATCATGGACATCATTATGGTCATCATCAACTTGACCAACTCTAGACATTTTTTTTCTTTTTTTCAAAAACCTGCAAAACAAACACTCAACACTCAAAAAGGAAAATTAGCAAACCTCACCTTTAATCACTCAAAAAGGAAAATCAAATTCTCAAAGAGGTAGAATTCAGTCTTGTGAGTTCTTTAGTAGAGTCTATATCAATCAATTAGAAAGTGTATGAACCGAAACTACCAAAGACTCCTAATTTGCACTAGGAGTCGAAAAATAACGAGACACCAATTGATTTGTGTCGCACCGAAGAAGAATTGTGCACACTTTTAAATCCTACTAACACAAGAAACAAGAAGGTGGTTAGACAGTGTAAAGGAATAATAAATGCAAAAGAAATGAAAACCTACAGCTAAGAATCAATAAAAAATGCTGAAACCCAAAAACCCAAAAAACTGTGGAGTAACTTGACAACTTCGTTTGAGGTGTTTCCGATCTCCAAAAATCACAAAATTTAAACTGGAATGTCCTTAAATATTTTATATTTTATCTGGTAAGTTTCGGCACTAAACTCAACCCGCAGACTATTTTTTTAAATTTTTTTATTGATTTCGTTTTTTTCAATTTTTTTGACTTTTTCTACTGATTTTTTTGCGGGAAATATTTTTTAATAATCTATCACAGTGCCAAAAATATGCATATAAAATTTAAGACCAATCGGAAAACATTTACCCACTCAAATGAATTTTTTTCCAAAAATTTTTCTGGGTAAAAACTCATGTTTAATGTTTTTTAAAAAAGATCAGTTTAGAAATCAACCAAGAACACCCAAAATGCCCAAAATCTGATACCAAATGATAGAGGGTTGCACGCGGACCAAGATCGAGTTGCCAAGTCACGAGAAAATCCCTAAGAAAGCTTTAGACAATTGGATCTGAAACGAAACAGCAACTTAAAATCTTAGAATTTCCAGATTTGAAAACAAAAACCCCAAAACACTAAAGGATCAGCCAAGAAACAAAAAAACTTGTGAATAGCTATTCTTGGAAGCCAAGAACATGAAATTTAATTCAAGAGAGACTCCCAACAGCCGAATCTGAAAAGAATAACACAAAACAAAAACAAATCAAACTTAGCAGATCACAAAATCAAATTGAATTAGATCTAGGGTTTGGACGGCAATAAAGAGGGGTTTTGTGAAATCAAAATGTTTCTAGTTGTCCAAGGTTTATGCCGAATAGATTCTTGAAGGTTGAACAGGGCTGGAGACGCAACAAGAGAGTTTAAACAAGTTAGATAATGAAATCGACACAAGCAAGAAATTAAAAAGATTGAACAGTAAGAAAAATAAAGATAAAGTCCTAAGAAGCCTTGAAATCGAGAAAGATTTCACAACTCCCTTCAAACAGCTCTAATCTTCACTCCAATGAAGAACAATGGCAAGAAGAAGGCTGAAGATGGCTCCCACAATCAAAAAGATTGTTAAAACTCCTTTAAGAGAAAATTCAAGAGCAAATTCTTGGAGAACTCAAAGAGAATTTTCACTCAACAAAACAAATCTGATTTCAATGTATTCTTCAAGTATAATGTGTATAAGGGTGGCTGGCCAAGCCATACATATAGGTCTTCTAACTATTTTCCTAGTCCTAATAGGAAAACTAAAAAAAAAACCTATTTTTTTACTTTAAAAGGGAAATTCGGCCAAGGACTTTAAATGGGCCTCTTGGACTGAATTTTTACATAGAAATTTATTCATAAAGTCTAAAAATGAAAACTAAGTATTTAAAGTATTAAAACTTAACAAATTGAGCCACTTTGACAATTTGGCCCGATTTTCAACTAAGTTTAATTTAAATTTCTTGATTGGGCTTGAAACATCTTATTGGGCTTTGTCTTCAAGAACTTGAGCTTGTAATCCGTTCTCTCTCGAAATTGGCTTGTTAATGCTCATAATTGAGATCCAATGCGCCTTAGTTGCAAGATTCGGTTTCTTGGACCAAGATTGCCAAGATTTGAAATCTTGATTTTCTTGATTCTTGAAATCGCTCAAAACAGCAAAATTGGACCAAGATTCGGTTTCTTGATTTTCTTGAAAACAAGAAAATGAATCTTGATTTTCTTTTTTCTTCGTATACGCATCTAAGGCCTTTGTGACTCGTATCACATTCATATATGTTTCGGGTTAACACACTTATATTGTGTTAGTTTAACTTGAATACTTGGTTTCTGTTCACCTATGAACCTCAATACATTCCATAACCTCTTTTGAACTAATTCGAGCCTTTATCTATTCTTTCTTAACCTATTTTCGGCCAGCCTCAAGTATTACTCCAATTCACGATCAGGCACATCAATGACTTGACTCTCAACACCAAGCCAGTTTGCATCATTTGGTACCAGAGCTAGCTGAATCGGAGTAAGAATCGACATTTTCGGCATTACGATATTGTAAGAATCGACATTTTTGGCATTACGATATTGTAATTGAAAAAAAATTGAAAAAAATTGAAATACAATTGTTCCTTTTGTATTCAGTATCTAGATTGTAAAAAAAAAGAATTCAAAAATTATAAAAAAAAAGAAGTTTGACAAAATTCATTGTTGTGGAATTGTAAAGGTGTAAGTTGCTTCCCAAAGTACTAAATTCATTTCTAGCCACACTTAACCTTTCCATTTCTCCTCTTTGTTTGATAGCCTACCCATTTCCGACATCATTACCCACCAAGCCAAATCAATTTTGTAAGCCAACCCTAAACGGTACTGATTCGTCCACTTAGTTTACGGAGAACTTCGAGAGGCGAAAACCGAGTGGGAAAAAAGGCAAGAGAGATTGTTGAGACTAGCTGAGAGATTAAAAGCCAATATAAGAGTGAAAACACGAGTGGAGTGTCCATCACTTTATTCTTTCTTTGCGAGAGATAGGTGAGGATTTTGAATTGTTGAGACTCAATCGTTGTTTGTTTAATCTTTCGTTTTCTAACATTTTCTCAAATCATGTCCCAAGAATTTTTTAAGTCTGATTTGCAACTAGCTTTCGAAGATGAAGCCCATGACATCAAGATGAGTTCAATCCTTCAAAGATTGGAAAATGAACCACAACGTGAAAATATGTTTCACACGCGTTGCCGTGTCAACGATAAAGTTTGTTGCCTCATTATTGATGGTGGAAGTAGATCAAACGTGGCCAATGTTCGAACGATGGAAGCATCCACGACCCTATCAACTGCAAGGACTTGGTGTTGAAGGCAAATTTAAAGTCACTCAACAAGTGCGCATCGCCTTTTCCATCGGTAGATACGAAGACGAAGTTGTTTGTAATGTGTTGCCTATTCAAGCCTGCCATTTGTTACTAGGAGAACCATGGCAATCGGATCGCAAGGTCACTCACGATGATCGTACCAATAGGTATTCCTTCAAGCATCAAGGAAGGAAAATCACCTTAGCCCCGCTAACACCGGAACAAGTCTATGAAGACCAAATCAAAATGAAAAATTTGGTTGTAAAAGATTGTGAGCGAGAAAAGAAAAAAGAAAATGAGCGAATATTGAATGAAATTCTGAGAAGAAAAAAAGAAATGAGAGAAAAAGAAAAAGAGATAAAAGAAAAAGAAAATGAGAGTGAGAGTGAGAGTGAGAGAAAGAAAAATGAGATTGAGATTGAACAAAAATGTGAAAATGAAAATAAAATTGAAAAAGAGATTGAGGTAAAAAAAGAGAGAAGGCAAGAAACGACTGTTGCTGGAAAAGAAACGACGAAAAAAGATACAAGAGAACAAGAAAAAGAAAGGAATGTGTTCACTAACCCACATGTGAATTTTTCTCAGTTGTTTCTTTCTAGGTTCCTAAAGAATCGATTAATAAGTTCCATCATCATTACCTCCCAAAGAAGAGACGGTTCATGTTGATTGGCAAAGGTAATTCTAGTCCACCTGATGCGATCCTGGTCGCATCATGTTACGACACAACTCGATGCTATCGAGATTGGCCCAAACTCGAGGGGCCCAAGTGCAAAAATGAAGTTTTTAATTTCAGTTTGTCAATTTGGCTGCTGGAAAATAAGGACTTTGATTCATTAATTTTTAGTTATTTTAGTTTGTGTTTTTAATTATGTCATAGTTTGCACATCATTAATATGTGTTCTGCATTTAATAAAGTCATGCATTATGTAACGTTCATGTTAGTTAAGTTTGCAATATTAAATTAAGTCAAGTTAGTTTAATTATGTAACTTTCATGTTAGTTAAATTTGCATTTTAAAACCATGCATTTAAACATCTTAGTTTAATAAATGAGTTGCTGGACATTTATTCAACTTATCTTAGTTTTAATTAATAAGTGTTTTTGTTGAACTTTATTTAATAAGTGGTGTTCTTAATTGATCTAGTTCCTAGGATTATTTATTGATGAAGAAATTAAGTTCTTTTAATTATTCTTCTTTAATTAAACTAGTTGCTGGAATAATTATTTCATATACGTTTTAGTTCATTTATTTAAGTTTAATGTGTGTTATGATTAATAAGTGTTTTCATGTGTTTAATAAACTCATTTTAATGTGTTTATTGCAGGTGACTTTTCAATTCATAGTGGTTACAATTCAAGGTTGTTTTACATTGAATTAAGTGGCTGTTCAAGTTATTTTCAGTTACAAATAAAGGGGTTGTTATAAAGGAAGTTTAAACATCATTAAAGGAGTTTTTAAAGAGCATTTTATGCCCTTTAAAATTCAGCAGCAACCCTTCTTCTTCGAGCAGTTTTTGGAGCTTTCAAGAGAACTTAATTAAGCCTTAAAATGTCATTAATGAGCTGGTTAAAAGATGGTGTCTATTTAGCTGGCCAAGGACAACTCAATAGTCATTTTTAAGCCATTAAAGACATTTAAATCAGCTGAATTGAAGTGATTTTATGGAAGGAGCTATTTGATTCAACCATAAGAAAAGACATGAGTTTTTATGGCACAATAAGTTGGAAGTTCTTGACCATTCGGTTACCTTGTTCTAGCAATATAAATAGTTGTAATCAGCCTTAAAAAAGGGACTTTTGGCTGAATATAGATGAAAACTTTGAATTGTGAGCTATCCAATTCTCTTTGTTCTTACAGAATTGATTTGACTTATCAAGCATAGCTTGTGGGGTCCATCTTTTCTTTGTTGCTAAACTTATCACCTTTGATGTGGCGTTCAAAATACTTTGGTTCCTATCATAGTTGATAGTGGGTCAAGGTTCCTTGCTGTTTCTTTAAACCGAAAAACACCTAAGAACCATTTTGAGACTCGGGTCAACAATTCATTATTGCTGGTTCATTCTCGGTCTTAGCCAATTAATTTGTTATTGTTTCCTATTTAATTTTTTTATTACCTTTGTTTGAAGCCATTATCTCTATTTTGTTTCTTTTAAACCGAAACGATTCTATTCTACTCAATTCACGATCGGGCATCACTAACGACTCGAATCAATCACGAAACGAGTTTGTATCAAATTGGTATCAGAGCTAGCAAATTTGGAGTAGGAATCAGCGTTGTCGGCATTACGGTATAGTATTTTCTCGAAAAAAAACTCAAAAAAATTAAAAAAAAATAGTTTCCATTCAAACTCGAAAGATTGGATATTAAGTTGTGAAAAAAAATTTCGTGAAAAAAAATGTGAAAAAAAGCTAGTTTTGAAATTTTGTTTTTGTTTGCTGCCCAAATTTTAGTCATTACTACCTTCTACTATTTCGCCACACCCAACCTTTTCGTTTCTTTGTTTCAAGCCTACCTTCCTGTGTCCTACAATATTCTTACCAAGCCCAAACATCAAGTTTGTAAGTCGACCCACAACAACTGCCTATTAAGTTTAAATAATTCCTAAGAACTTAGAGAGGAGGAGTGAGTGGAAAGAGGCAAGAGAGTAGTGAGTTTATTTGAGAGAGAAAAAAAGCCAAGTGTGTGAGATTTCTTTGTGAGTGGATAGTGAGATTCTTTGTTGTGAGTTCTTAAAAAAAATGTCACGAAGTCTGGAAAAAAATTTAGACAAGGGAGTTGGATTCCGTCCTGTAAGAATTGTTGGAGGAAGTGTGCCAGATCTATTTGATCAAAAACTCAAACCCATCAAGAAACGATTGGATCGTGTCGAAGAGCGGAGTCATCGAGTAAGAACCCAATGCGAGCAAATTTATCCAAATGAAAGAACAGAAATGAGATCATCAAGGAGACGAACATTCGACAAATATGTGAAAAGAGACCCTTATCCAAATTCCTATTCTTCAAGGAATTTAGGCCGAAATAAATCCAGCTACGAGTTTGAAGCCTATCAAGGTAACGAACGAGAAAGCACAAGTCATTCTTCGTATGCACCAAAGTATTCATCTACGGAAAAATCCTTACGAAGAAGTGAATGTGTTTCGTATAAGAACTCATCCATGAAGGTTTATTCATGAAGAGTTGATCGTGACTCTTATGAAGATTCTTCCACTTCTTTCCAACGAAAATTCTATTGTTCTGATTCTTTTGTATTATCTCCATTTTGTAATAAAGTTGAGAGAAGAAAAAGAGAAACGAGAGAAAAAGAAACCGAAAAAGAAACAAAAAATTGAAAAAGAGAAAAAGATTGGAGAAAGAAAAGAAAGAGTGTGAGAAACAAGTGTTGTTGAAAATGAAAGAGAATTGATGAGTGAAAGTGATTTTTCAACAAACAAATAGATTGTGGAAAAAGAAAGAGAAGTTGAAATAGAAACGAATGGAAAAGATGAAAGTCAACAAGAAAAAGCGAGAAATGTTTTTACTAACCAATCTGCGAGTTGTCCTCGTATTGTTTCTTCTTTCCAGGTTTCTAGAGATTCAAATGACAAGTTTCAACTTCATTACCTTCCTAATGAGAGACGATTCCATTTGATCGAAAAAGGTAAGGTTCAAGCACTTAAAGGTAAGCAAGGTAAGGAGTTTTTAGTCAATGAATCATGACAATCAGGTTTGAAAGTTGTTGATAAAATTTCCGATAACTTAGTTTTTAGAAGATCTCCTTATTTTGATTTGCTTAATTGTTACTCGCTATTTGTGGTTGATAAATTTGTTTTAAGTGGAGGCATGAAGGGTTGTTCACTCAATAAGTTTTGTGTTGAAAAATCTTTTGATGTTGTTCGATTAAATCCCCAAATACAAAATCTGATCATGTTTGATAAAGAGTTTTCATGTGAAACGCTCAATCTGTTTGATCGTGATGGTAATAAAAATTTTTTAACTCTTAATGTGAAATCTTCGTATATTTGCATGAGATTTGAGAGATTTGATTGTTTGAATTTATTTTTTCCTACATCTTCTTTATTTGGCATGTGTGATGTCTTGGTGAAAGTGAAGTTTTTGTTACGTTACCGAACGACCGATCAAAACCATGTTTTTAAACCCGGAGCCTGTATTCCTAAGTTGGAGTCAAGCGAAGGTGAGTATCAAAATTGTATTTTGAATCAATGTGTTGACCCCTTCTATTTGCTTCAAGTTTTATCTTTATTTAGTTCGAAAACCAAACATGTGAATTTCGTTGGCTTGCCAAGTCAAAATCAAATTTTTGATTCTGGAGGTTGTTGTATATTGTTGCTTAATGGATTCGAACATGTGTTGCATGATTTTAACTTTAATGTGCTTCAAGTTCTTCATAAGTTACTAGCCACAAATTTTTCTTGTCAAATTCAAATGGTGAACAAAAACTTTGTCTTTGACCCCGGTGAATGTTGTTCCATATCATTGTTCAAGGGATTTGGACCATGGAATTCTAATTTTGGAAACTATAATCTTCAAATACCTTGTGAATCAGATTTGTTTTTATCAAAGAAAAAGGTAAAACCAATTTCTGTTTTTGATCCCGGTATTGATTCATGTGTTGTTCTTTTGAGTTTATTTGTTCAAGTTGTGACTAAAATCTTGGAAAGTTATTTTGTGTTTAACCTTCATTGTGTCACTAATTTGTTTTATTATTTTGTAGGTGACGATGTTAGGTGGTACCCTCCTAAAGAGGGAGGGCATGCAAATGACTTTCTTTCTTGTCGAGACATTTGTGGTTCTCGAAATTTTGAAAATAATTCAGTCCGGATCATGAACAAAGGGGGTCGTGATCTTGAAAAATTTTTCTCGAGCAAGTGGCCCGATTTGATGACAAATCATTTTCAAGAAGGAGGGTATGATACGATCCCGGTCGCATCATGTTACGACACAACTTGATGCTATCGAGATTGGCCCAAACTCGAGGGGCCCAAGTGCAAAATGAAGTTTTTAATTTCAGTTTGTCAATTTGGTTGCTGGAAAATAATGACTTTGATTCATTAATTTTTAGTTATTTTAGTTTGTGTTTTTAATTATGTCATAGTTTGCACATCATTATATGTGTTCTACATTTAATAAAGTCATGCATTATGTAACTTTCATGTTAGTTAAGTTTGCATTATTAAATTAAGTCAAGTTAGTTTAATTATGTAACTTTCATGTTCGTTAAATTTGCATTTCAAAACCATGCATTTAAGCATCTTAGTTTAATAAATGAGTTGCTGGACATTTATTCAACTTATCTTAGTTTTAATTAATAAGTGTTTTTGTTGAACTTTATTTAATAAGTGTTGTTCTTAATTGATCTAGTCCCTAGGATTATTTATTGATGGATAAATTAAGTTCTTTTAATTATGTTTATTTAGTTAAACTAGTTGCTGGAATAATTATTGCATATATGTTTTAGTTCATTTATTTAAGTAAGTTTAATGTGTGGTATGATTAATAAGTGTTTTCATGTGTTTAATAAACTCATTTTAATGTGTTTATTGCAGGTGACTTTTCGGCTCATAGTGGTTAAAATTCAAGGCTGTTTTACATTGAATTAAGTGGCTGTTCAAGTTATTTTCAGTTACAATTAAAGGGGCTGTTATAGAGGAACTTTAAACATCATTAAATGAGTTTTTAAAGAGCATTTTATGCCCTTTAAAATTCGGCAGCAACCCTTCTTCTTCCAGCAGTTTTTGGAGCTTTCAAGAGAACTTAATTAAGCCTTAAAATGTCATTAAGGAGCTGGTTAAAAGATGGTGTCTATTCAGTTGGCCAAGCACAACTCAAAAGTCCTTTTTAAGCCATTAAAGACTTTCAAATCAGCTAAATTGAAGTGATTTTATGGAAGGAGTTATTTGGTTCAAGTATAAGAAAAGACATGAGATTTTATGGCACAATAAGTTGGATGTTCTTGACCATTCGGTTACCTTGTTCTAGCATTATAAATAGTTGTAATCAGCCTTAAAAAAGGGACTTTTGGCTGAATATAGATGAAAACTTTGAATTGTGAGCTATCCAATTCTCTTTGTTCTTACGGAATTGATTTGACTTATCAAGCATAGCTTGTGGCGTCCATCTTTTCTTTATTGCTGAACTTATCACCTTTGGTGTGGCGTTCAAAATACCTTTGGTTCCTATCATAGTTGATAGTGGGTCAAGGTTCCTTGCTGTTTCTTTAAACCGAAAAACACCTAAGAACCATTTTGAGACTCGGGTCAACAATTCGTTATTGCTGGTTCATTCTCAGTCTTAGCCAATTAATTGTTATTGTTTCCTATTTATTTTGTTTATTACCTTTGTTTGAAGCCATTATCTCTATTTTGTTTCTTTTAAACCGAAACGATTCTATTCTACTCAATTCACGATCGGGCATCACTAACGACTCAAATCAATCACAAAACGAGTTCATATCACTACCTGTGCCACAAGGTAAAGAAGATGGCAAGACGTGTTTCTCTAACAAAAAGTACCGCGTTGACAAGTGTGTTGGTGAAGTAAGTATAAATCCGCACAAACAATTTTCGAGCTTGTGTGCTAAAAAGTTTGCATGTAAAACTCCTAATCTGCTTGTATGTGATGGTAATTTGAATTTGCTGATTCGTTGTGTAAATTCTGCATATTTGTGTAAGATTGTTCGAATGAAATTTGAGAAGCTTGAATGTTTGCATGTTTGCTTTCCCAAGTATGGTTTGTTTGGCATGTGTGATTTATTGGTGAAAATGAAATTTTTGTTGCGTTGTGGAACGAGTAATCAAAACCATGTTTTTAAGCCTGGAGTATGCGAACCTAAGTTGTTGCTAAGTAAAAGTGAGTACTGTAAATTCATTTGGAATAAATGTGTTGAACTTTCTCATCTTTTTCTGAATAAGATCTTCAAAGGTTCTTTTGAGTTTATAAATTCTAATGTCACTAACCTATCTCATTTTTGTGCAGTGGCACTTTGGAATGGTTCCCTTTTAAAGAGGAAGGGCATGGAAATAACATGTTTTCTTTTCGAACCATTGGTGGCTCTCAAAATTTCAGAAATGGTTCTATTCGGGTCATGAACAAAAGGGTTCGTGATCTTGAAAAATTTTTCTCGAGCAAGTGGCCAGATTTGAGGACAAATCGTCTTCAAGAGGGAGGGTATGATGCGATCCCAACCGCATCATGTTACGACACCACTCGACGCCATAGAGAATGGCCTAAACACAAAGGCCCCAAGTGCAAGATGAAGCTTAACTTTAGCTCAATGAGCTCAATCTTAGTTTTTCCAGCTTGTTCTTAGCTCGACCCATCCAATGGAGCTCAATTCAAATTGATTTTTAGCTCATTGAGTTTGATTATATTATATTTTTTTATTTCATGCATATTCGGTCGCTAGAATAAAACATTAATTATGATTAGTTATTTTATTTATTATGGTTTAAGTCTTTAATTTGTGTCATAAATTAAGTAGAGTTTAAATATGCATTAATCTGAACATCTTTAATATTTCTTGAGTTTAATTGATTGTGTTTTATATAGTAAAACAATTTAATATGTCTTAGTTAGCTCATTACATCATTTAACATGTCTAGTTACTACCGAAATTTAATGTGCCTTGTTGCTGCCCTATTTAATTAGTCTTTAGCTTCAGCTGAATTAAAGAGCAGTTTTAATGTGTCTAGTGACTGCCGAATTTAATGATGTTTTGTGTCCAACCGAATTTAATTGTTGTAGGTGCTGATGATTAAATGTTCTTAATGTGCAGGTATTAATATGCATTGACCGGATTCAATTATTGTCTATAGGAATTAAATTCGGCTAACTTAATGGCAAAGGAGAGCATTAAAGGAAGCATGCATGCATGGCATTAAAAGTAGCTGCTGATTAATTTTTTTTTCGTGCACAGCAAAGGACCCATGAAGAGTTGCTGATTTCTATTTTCCATGAGCCATTTTCGTTATTCTCCAATGCCATAAATGTGTCGTCCATTTAAGGGAGTGTATGAGCAGCATTTAGAAAAGTCTTGCATAAATTAATGTTGCCATTCATCAAGGAGCTAAATTAAAGAACCTAGCTACTGTTTTGAGTTTATTTAGGTGCCTTTTCGTGGAGATTAAAAGCTATGACTCCTCACATTAATTTAGCAGCTCATTTCTCTTCCCTAAGCTGGCCTTTGAGCTCACCCAAGCAACCATAAGAGCTTTCACACCAGTTGGATGAATTTAGCCCAATCTAAACAACTCTATTCAACCATTTCAGTTCAACCATCACTTCATTAATTCAAGGCTATTAGAAGACATCAAAAGGCAGTCCATTCATGTATCCAAAGCTAGGAATCTTCAAGGATGCTTCAAGGGACGTTCTAGGAAGCTACATGGAAGTTTCAATTCATTGTGCTGAAAATAAGCTGACTTTTTTGTTGCTCAAGTGTCCATTCGGCTAGCCTAGGAATTTAGCTATAATTAGTTTGCTTTGTAATTGTTTTAGGGTTAGACAATATACTTTTGAACTTTATATGAATTTTGATTACTTTGTGAGTTTGTTTTCAACTCTCATTGTTCTCTAAGGACTGGTTAGACTTATCAAGTAACCCTTGTGGCATCAACCCGTTTTTGTATTTCGAACTTATCACTTTGCACCCAAAGTGTGGTGTTCAAGTTATACTGAGGTTCCTATCAATATTGATAGTGGGTCAAGGTTGAAAATCTATCACCTACCTTCCACTCGTTATTATCTCAACCTAAGCATTCATATAAGTTTCGGGTTAACACACTTATATTGTGTTAGTTCAACTTGAATACTTGGTTTCCGTTCACCTATCAACCTCAATACATTCCATAACCTTTTTTGAACTAATTTGAGCCTTTATCTCTTATTTCTTAACCTATTTTCGGTCAGTCTCAAGTATTTCTCCAATTCATGATCAGGCACATCAACGACTCGACTCTCAACACTGAGCCAGTTCACATCACATCCTCTTAAATGGCACCATGATGAAGACTTAAGACTCCAAAAACGTTCATACTTGAAGAGTTTGTTTTGGTCCATTAAACAACCTCCTTAATATTCTTTTAAAAGCTTTGAAACTGTCCCACTTTGAAGAGTCTTTAATCATATGAAAACTCACCTGCAAAATAGATATTTAAGATTAAATAGTAACTTAAAACACTAATAAAAACAACATATTTAATAACACTTATTCACACAAATTAATTGAACATGCAACTTAAATCACCTTATTTAAAATGAAAATAAACACACTTTAATTTATGCATTGAAATGTAACAGCCAATTAAATAAAAAAAATCAAACATATTAAAGAACTAATATGCTTAAATGCAAGATTTAGGATGTAGACTAAATGAACAAATGAGTTACTTAATGCATGACTTAATTTAATGATGCAGACTTAAACTAACATGGGAGTTACATAATGCATGTCATAATTAAGAGATGTAGATTAATAATATAGGACATTAATTAAGATGCATATTAATGATGTTAAAAGTAAAACATAATTAAAGACACAAAAGTAAATGAATTAAAGTCCTTATTCTAGCAATCACATTAAAAAACTAAAATTAAAAGCTTCATTTTGCGCTTGGGCCCCTCGAGTTTGGGCCAATCTCGATGTCATCGAGTTGTGTTGTAACATGATGCGGCTGGGATCGCATCACGTACGAAATTGGAGAGGAAGTTAACCTCACAGAAACAAAGTTTCATTAAACAAATTGGCAAAAGTTTAGCAAAAGTCCATTACAAAATCTGATTTCACCTATTTATAGTGCTAAAAATAGGGTAGTCAAATAGTCACAAGCATTCATCTTAATGTGCTAATTAAAAGCTGAATTAAAGTTCAAGTCTCTTGGCATTCTTGAAACAAATAACTCCTTCATTAAATTCTCTTCAATTCAGCTGAATGAATGTCCATGAAGGCTTGAAAAATGACTCTTGAACTGTCCCTTGGCTAGCCGAATAGACATCACCTTCTTAATGATATTTGAATGCTTAATTTATTCTTTTGAAAGAATAAAAACAGCTGGTAGCTGAAAAGGGTTGCTGCCAAAATTTAAAGAGTATATAACGCTCTTTAAAACTTCCTTAAATGATGTATTGAACCCACTCTGTAATAGCTCCTTCTTTTGTATTCAAATAGCACTTGAAAGGTCACTTCAATTAAGTTGTAACAGCTTTGGAATGTAATGGTTGTGTGAGCTGAAGAAACTCCTGCAATAAACACATTAAAATAACTCATTAAGCATATTAAACACTAATTAGACATATCAAGAATAAATACTTAACTTAGGTAAATAAACTAAACATATGCATTAACTATTCCAGCAACTAGTTAATTAAAGAAACATAAATAAATAAACTTAAACTCATGCATCAATAAATAATCCTAGTAACTAGATTAATTAAGACCAACACTTATTAATTAAACTAAGATGAGTTGAATAAATGTCCAGCAACTCATTTGTTAAACTACATGCTTAAATGCATGGTTTGAAGTGCAAACTTAACTAACATGAAAGTTACATAATTAAACTAACATGACTTAATTTAATGATGCAAACTTAACTAACATGAAAGTTACATAATGCATGACTTTATTAAATGAAGAACACATATTAATGATGTGCAAACTATGATATAATTAAAAACACAAACTAAAATAACTAAAAATTAATGAAACAAAGTCCTTATTTTCCAGCAGCCAAATTGACAAACTGAAATTAAAAGCTTCATTTTGCACTTGGGACCCTCGAGTTTGGGCCAATCTCGGTGGCATCGAGTTGTGTCGTAATATGATGCGGCTGGGATCGCATCACTCGTATTAGGGCGTACATCTCTTAGTCGTACGTCAGATAGTTCAACGTGGCTCTGTTTAACTTCTCGGTAAAATATGCCATGGGTCTTCCATCTTGTGTTAGAATAGCTCCAATTTCGACACCTGAGGCCTCACATTCAATTTCAAACGTTTTAGCAAAATCAGGCAACACAGGCAATGGGGCACTAGTTAAACAATCTTTAATAGAATTAAATGATTTTTCTTGCTCTTCATCCCAATAAAAGGCTGAGGACTTCTTGATCACGCTAGTTAGAGGTGCTGCCAAGGTGCTAAAATTCAAAACGAATCACCGATAAAAGCTCGCCAATCCGTGGAAGCTCCTTACTTGGCTGATGCTCGTTGCTCTAGGCCACTCCTGTATTGCCTTCACTATTTCTTGGTCTACCTCAAGTCCCTCCAAGTTGACCACGAAACCTAAGAAAACAACCTTGTTAGTGCAAAAGGTGCATTTTTTAAGGTTAGCATACAAAGTTTCTTTTCAAAGGACTTCCAGAATAGCTTTCAAATGCATCACATGCTCGTCTAATGACTTACTATAAATAAGTATATCATCGAAATAAACAACACAAAATTTTCCTATAAAATAAAGCAATATGTAATTCATAAGCCTCATGAAGGTGTTGGGCGCATTGGTTAAACCGAATGACATGACCAACCACTCGTATAACCCGTGTTTCATCTTAAACACAGTTTTCCACTCATCACCTTCGCTCATCCGAATTTGATGGTACCCGCTCTTGAGATCAATTTTGGAAAACAGTTGCACATCACTCAACTCATCTAACATGTCATCTAGTCGTGGTATTAGGTGCCGGTATTTGATAGTTATCTTATTCACCGCGCGACAATCTACGCACATGCGCCATGTTCTGTCTTTCATTGGCACTAATAATATCGGTACGACACAAGGGCTGAGGCTTTCTTGTATATACCCCTTCTCCATAAGTTCATTAACTTGCTTTTGAAACTCTTTGGTTTCCTAGGGGTTGCTACGGCAAGCTAGACGGTTCGGAATAGACGCTCCAAGAATGAAATTAATTTGGTGTTCTATCCCTCGAATGGGCGACAACCCACTAGGAATTTCTTCCGGAAATACGTCTTGAAAATCTTGCAAAAGAGAAACAATCGAAGAAGGCAGATTTTGATCAAAGGCGTTAGTATTCAAAAGATTTTCCTTGTACATAAGTACAAGAATCGATTGCTTCATCAAATAAGACTTTCAAAAATCACTCTCTTTCGCATAAGCACTCATTTTTTTGTTCTCTTTCTCTTCACTCATTTTGTTTTCACTCACTTTCTTTTTTCCTCTCACATTTTTCACTTGTTTTTCTTTCTTCTTCTCACTTTTCTTTTCACTCTCTATTTCAATCTTTTCTTTTTTTCCACTCTCCCTAAATTTTTCAATGGAATATCTAAGCCTCAATTGATCTTCATAAACTTGTCTAGGCGTCATTGGGACTAAAGTCACATTTTTCCCAAGGTGTTTGAATGTGTAGCGGTTCGTATAGCCACCATGGAGGACCTTCTGATTGAATTACCAAGGACATCCCAATAACATATGTTCGGCATGCATGGGCACCACATCACAGAAAACCTCGTTTTGGTACTTACCGATAGAAAATGGAACTAAGACGTGCTTTGTCAACTTTAATTCCCCTCCATCGTTAAGCCATTGAAGTTTGTACGGTTGGGGGTGCTTAGTCGTTGGCAAACTGAGTTTCTCCACCATCAAACTACTGTCCACGTTCGTACAACTTCTGCCATCCACGATCAAACAACATACGTTTCCTTAAACTTTGCAACGTGTATGAAAAATATTCTCTCATTGCTGCTCGTTTTCTACACCTTGGAGGCTTAGGCTTTGCTTGATGACAAGAATTTCTCCATCAACAGCGTACTCAACTTCTTATTCCTCATCGGCAATGATGTCAGATTCTTCATCATTCTCTTCCTCTAACTCAATTTCTCCATTGGCTCTCACGATCATGTTGCTTCGGTTAGGGCATTGGTTGGCGATGTGCCCCTCCCTAAGCATTTGAAGCACTTAGTATCCCTCGAGCGGTTTGGAAAGGCTATGTCTTTACCTTTGCTAGTTTCGCCAAGGGGTTTATTTAGTTTTGCAGGTAACATCTGGTCCTTCACTCGATTGGATGGATCTTTCTTGCCATGCCTTGATTCCATTTTTGAGTATTGACAGTGCTATGAAAGGTTCAGTTGGAGCCCTTTCTCTTCAATTGCTTTTCTACCTTTATGGTAACGTGCACCATGTCAACGACTTCTACATAATGCTGGAGCTCCACCACGTTAGCAATATCACGATTAAGGTCGACTAGAAATCTAGCCATGGTCGCCTATTAGTCTTCCTCCACGTCCACACGTATCATAGTAATTTCCATCTCTTTAAAATAATCCTCCACGCTTCAGTTACCTTGCGTAAGATTCTGAAGTTTCTGATAAAGTTCACGATGATAATTAGATGGTGTTAATCTCTTACGCATTACAGCCTTCATCTCGACCCAAGTGGACATTGGTCGCTTTCTATTTCTTCCCCGACTCGTGGTTAGCTGATCCCACCAGATCATTGCATAGTCGAAAAACTCAATGGTTGCTAACTTTACCTTTTTCCTCTTCGAGAAGTTCTGACACTCGAAGACCAGCTCGATTTTCTTCTCCCATTCTAGGTATGCCTCTGGATCATATTTTCCTTGGAATGGTGGTATGGATAATTTGATTTGACCACGTCGTCTTTCACTTTGATTTGATGCTTGGTCACTTTCCAAATCACTTGGATCATAGAGATCATCATCGGAGAGTCTTGCTCACCCCCGCGCTTGCCTTGGTCCTTGAGGTGTTCTTTCCCATTCTCTCACCTTGACTCGATCCAATGATTCGTTGATGGACTCAAGTTCATTTCGAAGCTTTCTTTGGAATTCTCGCAAGAGAGCTTGTTGGCCTAAATTGGGTACTCCTCCTCCTTCGGGTGCGATGTTTCTTATGGGCTACCTTTCAGTTCTTTCTGCCATAGTTCAGTCGATACTTCAAGACATAATTGATACGAACTCACCTCGGTGATGTGTTGAGTCATATTATTGACCGATCGATAAATTTAGTAAGTCTGAACAGTTTACAAAGATAGGCTTGTAATTTAGAAAAAAATAGTCTCAACAAGTTGGTTTTGGTATGAATATAAAAACAAGGAAATGAATTCGGCTAAGGTTCAAGAATGAACCAACACAATATGCTGTGTTGACTTGAAACTTATATAAGCACTTCGAATGAAAATGGAATGGAAATTAAAAAGGATAGCTTGAATAAGCACCTCGACCCACTATCTATGAAAGGTAGGAACCTTGGTATGGGTGAACGCCACACTTAACAGAGTGATAAGTTCAAAAAGATGGGATTGACGCCACAAGTGATTGCCTGATAAGTTAATTCAATCGATGGAAAACAATGAGAGTTTGAACACTCACAAAGTATCATAAAATTAATCAAATGATCAAAAGTCCATACAAACAGCTGGAATTAAAAGGAGCAATTTGGGTGAGCTAAAAAGGTGTGGGCAGATTCGACCAAGGAGCTTAATGAGCCTTAATTGTAGTTCCTTGTTCAGCTGAATAGTTTGGAGGCTTTAAATGGCAGCTTGAGTATTGCAAAGGCCATTAGGTGTGAAAGCCAAATATGTACAGCCTCTTAGGTGTGAACGCACCAAACCGAATGGTCATCCATGTGAACAGAATTTTTCCATTAATGTGAGAGCTTTCAAAGGTGCTTGGAGAGCTAAATGGTCAGCTTTGGGAAGAAGAAAGACAACAACTCTTCATGTGTCCTTTGCTGTACACGAAAAGATGTTTAGAAAACTAAACCATCTGCCCCATGTAATTGTCATCCAATGTATGTAGCTGTACAATTAAAATAAACAAATTAATGGAGTTTAAGACATCTTAAAAATCAGCAACAACTAGGCAAAAAAAAAACATGCATTCAGCTAGGACATAATAAACACAAACAACTAAGACACATTTAAAAACCTATATTTAAAATGTTAAGCTAAAGACACATTAAAATGCTGTAGCTAGACATATTAAAAACAAATAATAACTAAGGCTCAAATTAAATTCAACAGCAGCTAAGAAAAATTAATTAAAACATGAAATTAATTTGTCTTAACTTTAAACACATTAAACACTTCTAATTTAACATGTTTAGATTAAGACATATTTATTAACACTCATTATTAACTTAAACTATGCTAACTAAATTAACTAAACACATTAATTTATGAGCTGGAACTAAATTAATTAACTTAGCTAAAGCATGAAATGATTCCAGCAACTAAAACGAATAAACTTAAAAGGATAAAATTGAGCTCAATACGCTAGAATCGAGCTGAATTGAGCTCCATTGAGCTGGAATCAAACTAAGTCAACTTGCAAGAGTTTGCAAGCCACACTTGGTGAGCTGGTCCAAGGCCATTCTCGGGCGTGATCGTATCAATAATATTTGACCTTACCACAAAAACCTCACGTTCACTCAGAAAGTGATACGACCCAGCCCTGAGCACCTCCTTGGACCAGCTTTTTAAATGTTGCTCGCAATCATTTGCGAGTTGAATTAGCTCAATTCCAGCTGGTTGAGCTCAAATCAGCTCATTTTAAACTCATTTTAGCTTGTATTTATTTTGCTGGAATATATTTAATTTGTCATTTGTTAAATTAGTTGAGTTAAATAATTGAATTTAAATCCTGGTCAAATAATTATTAAGTGTTTTAATTATGTCTAAATTCATTACTTAATTAATTTGGTGTCTTACATATGTCCTAAAGTTCTTACAAATAATTATTGAGTTCACCGAATTTTATGTGTAGGTTGATACATTCATTTGCTGCCAAGTTTAATTTGTTTGATACATGATTAATTGCTACTTTGTTTTGATGCAGGAATTTAGTGTTATTTGCTGCCAAATTAATGTGTCTAAAATGTATCTAATTTATTGAATGTATTTGCTGCAGGCACATGCAATGGAAAGCAATGAAGATGCTTGAATGATGGTACATTGTGACCGATCACATGGAAGCTCAAATTCATTTCATGTACATTCCTTAAAGGTGAAGATTGTGGCTGTTCAATTCTGCTGATACATGAATTAATCAAGAGGAACGAATCTGTCCATTTATGCATTCCAAAGGGAATTGTACGGGATTTAATGTCATGCCTTGAATCTCCAAGATACATGCTCCAAGTTCATGACTAATAAGTTCATTAATTCAGCCCATGTACCAGCACATACATGCATCTCAAGAAGAGGCTGAATTAGTTAAATGCCAATTGCCCATCTATGTGCTCAAGACGCCATTATGATTCAATTAAAGCATATGTATGGCACTTTCACCTTGAAGAACGTCCAAGGGGGGATTAAAGGGCAATTAAAGGCTGGACATTCATGGACTTAAGGATTCTTTATGGCTAAGTATGCATGCACATACCAATGGGGAAGAGAGTGTCCATTCGGCTAATGCATGAATCTGCCGAATTCATGAACCATCTTTAATGTTTTAATGTGAACCCTTTTAATTGTTGTGTGAACACATTAGTAGCCAAATTTCAATAGGCATTAGAGAGCCTATAAATAGTTTTCTATTTCATTTTGCAAAGGACTTTTTTTTGTCAAATTTCTGAATGAACTATTGTTCTTGTGAGGATTCTCCCTCTCATATTTCGTGTGAGTCTCGATTTGGCTTATCTAGCGTGCTAGTGGCGTCAACCGAACTATTTCTGAACTTATCACCAATCCTGGTGTGGCGTTGATCTCAATATACCTTCAGTTCCTACTTTGCTAAGTAACGGGTCGAGGTTCATCCTTCTATTTACATTGATCACCTTAAGTCATATAAGTCCCGGGGCGATATTCGCTATAGTATCGAATCGAACTTGACACTTAAGTTTCCTTTTCCATTTCCATCAATTATCCAATTACCTTTTCCTTATTTTATTCTTAAACCGAACCTACTACATTTTACTAACCCTACCATCCATCTCCAAAACCCTTTATAAGCTTCTGCATCCTTAGCCTAAATCACCCATTTTCGATCCCTCTAACTACTCCTCGTCGATGATCGGGAAAACTTGTGAAATGACTTGATTTAACCCGAGTCGGATCGCATCAGAAAGAAAAGAAAGTTTGTCACTCACACTCATGTTTGCACTCCTTTTTTTTGGCTTTTACCTCCTCTCTAATGTGCTCACACACTCGTGCCTTTTTCCACTTGTTTCTTCTCTTGTAATTTCGTATAAGACTCTATGAGACTCAATCTCTAGTTTAGAGGGCCGGTTTCAATGAGTTTACAAGGGAAGTTGATGTAAAAGGTGTTAGGTAGGCTGAAAGAAATGAGAACTTGTTTTAGATGAGGCATGAAAGGATGGAATGCTAGTGAATAGGGAATTTGCTAATCGGGAACAACAAATATGCACTTGCAGCACTTTTTTTTTAAATTTCAAATTTTTTTCTCTTTTTCTTTTTTTAATTACAATATACTTGAAATATTCACTAATGCTTTTGTGTACGAAATTTTTTTGAATTTTTTTCGATTTTTTTACAAATCTAACCGGGAATTGTTCCGAACGTCTGAACTTCTCGTTTTAAGTAGCTCTGATACCAACTGATGCGATCTCAGCTCGGTTGGCTAAGTTGAATCGCTTTCAATGCTCGACCGTTTAACAATGAAGTTTTCATTCATTTTGTGAATGTAGGGGTGATGTTCGGCTAAGGCTTCAACTAAGGGATCACTTGGGTTCAGAAGGAGTTTAGCTTAATGTTTAGGCTCAGCTATTAAAGAAAGATGAGTATAGTATTATAGTAAGTCGATTGAGGTGATAGATGGAATAAGTGAGCTTAAAAATAAGAAAGAACCAACATTATAATTGTTTGAGTGTCGACCTGTTTCTCATATATTTTTAAGATGGTTCGGTGAAAAGATGAATAGGATAAACCTCGACCCACTACCTATTAAAGATAGGAACCTCGGTATAAGGGTTTGAATGCCACACAATGAAGTGATGAGTTCGGTAAATCAAAGAACATGGTTGACGCAACTAACCATGTAGATAAGTCAATTGAGTCTTTGGACAAAATTGAGAGAAGAAAATTCTCACAAAAAAAACTAAGTTCAATATTCAGATTTTCAAAAGTCCTTTACAAGGTAAAATAAGCCTCTATTTATAGGCTCTACAAAAGTTAGCCGAATGGACACCTAAAGTAACTAAATGGACAGCTGAAATTTCCATAAATTCTTAGGAAATTTCCTTGAAACTTCATGTGCATGGAGAATGGCAATGACAGCTTCTAGATGTCTTAGTTCAGCTGATCAATCAAATGAAGTGCTTGGGAGCTGAATTGCATTAAAATGGTTCAGCCATATTTGCTTGAATGCTCTTTAAAGAATGGCTTGGTTCAGCCGAATATTCTTGGTAATAATGGGGCTGCTTGGGACACTTCAATAGTCATGTTGATACAAGCTCGTTTCAGAGTTGTAGACGAGTCGTATTGATGCCTAATCGAAATTAGGAAGCATCGGCTAACGAGTTCAAGGCAATGGTTTCAAGAGTTAAATTTGGTAAAACAACAGTGCTATGGTAGGTGTATCAATTTTAGTATCAAATTGGAATGATGATAATGAAAGAATGGAAGTTCAATTAAAAACAAGACAAACCCTTAATAGAGATTAAGGACCCGGGCTTAAGTCATTTTCAAGGAAGGAGAAAGGTAATTTGCTTTTAAAATTGAGACCCTCTATTTAGCAAAATAGGAAACTTCGGTATTGTGATGAACACCACACCTTTTGGTGATAAGTTCAAACAAAGTCAGATTGATGCCACTAGTGATAGATAAGTCAACTTAAGCTTTGAAGATTAGGAGAGTGAATAAAATCACCAAAGAAATATAGTTTCATTCAAAAATTGGCCAAAAGTTCTTTTACAAGCAAAATAGCAACTATTTATAGCCTAATGACTAGTTAGCCAAATGGACAGATTCATGGCTTAATATCTAAGCAAACTTGAAATAAATTCTAGCTTTAATTCATTTGATGGCTGTAGCAAAGATTCGGCTGAATGGAGACCAAAGAGAAGCTTTTAAATTAAGCAAATGAATTTGTAAGCTCATGGCAGCAACTAAATTCATTTAATGAGCTTTAATGGGTTCATTCATGAAGCAACTCTTACTGAAAATTCACCAGCTTTTAAGGAGAACTTGAGCAGCCATTTGGAGTGTGAATGGACGGTTTTGGAATGTCGCATGGTGTGAACATGGCAGAACCGAATGGCCATGGTGTGAACGGCTGGTGTGAAAATAAATAATGCTGCTTTGGGAAAAGAATCGGCCAAGCCTTAAGGAGCTGAATGGTTGCTATCTCTTGGCTGAATAGGTGCCTTGGGAAGTCAAAATTCATCAGCCTTCATGCATTGTACCAGCTGCACATGCATTTTCACATACATGAATCTACATGCATGAAACTAGCTAATGGATCTCCAAATTCGGGTGTACCTAGGTAACACATGAACCAAATTAAATTAAGATAATTCAGCTGAACATAATTTAAAACATAACGTAAACACACTAATTAACATTGAGACAAATTAAATGAGAACTAAACAAGACACATTAATTCGGCTAAAGACTAGACATAATTAAGACATGTAATAGTCTAAGACAAATTTAATTGAACTAGGACACATTTAATTTGGCTACGACAAGGCATAATAAACACTTGTAAAAATTCAGGACAAACTTATGCTCGATCTCTTCTTTGTTCGTAGTCGAGCTCATATCACATGTGGTGTGAACAAAGAGATTTGAGTGGTCATGTAATGTGAATAAATAAAACTAAACAGCCCCCAATGTGAAAGGCATATTCTACTAGTGTGAACAGTCTTTAAAATGCATTGGGCAACCAATTGGCCTTCTTAGAGAGCTGGAGAGTTTGGCTGAAAAGGCACCTGGAAAACTCCAAAGATCAGCACACCGTTCATGCACCTTTGATGCGATCTCAGTTTAGTGGATGAAGCTAAGTCGTTTAGTTGCCCGATCGTTAAACAAAGAAGTATGTCTTGGTTTTAAAGTTGAAAAGAAAGTAGGCTAAGTTTGGGTTTACGGAAATAAAGTTGGCTCGAAACAGAAATGGTTAATGTTTTTAGGTTAGGCTAGAAGGAATTAGTTTAAGTTGGTCAAATATGGTTTAGGTTTAGTTATGGAATGGTATAAGTTTAGGTACGAAATGGGTTTTGGTGTAGGTACGAAATGGTATAGGTTTTGGTACAAAATGGGATTTGGTGTATGTACGAAATGGTATAGGTTTTGGTACGTAAATGGGTCAAAAGGTCAAGAATGAACCGACATGAAAGTTGTGTGTTGACTCGAAACTTATAAGACCTTATGATACGCCCCTGGTTCCATTGACTAGTCCGAGTCATATAGTTGCCCGATCGTTAAAACAAAGAAGAATCGTTGAGTTTCAAATGGAATCAGATATTAGGCTAAATGGAGTTTTAGGGTAACAAGGATAGGCGTAAGAAGAAGGCTAAGTCAATTTAGAAGGTTCGGTGAAGAAAGAAATTGGAAGCTTGGTGATTAGGTTTAAAAACAAGAACTTAAGAACAAGATTGAACCAACGCTTTGGTTAAAGGTTGACCCAAAATCTTATAGGTTCTTAAAGTATTTTCGTATGAATTGGGAAACCTTGACCCACTATCTAAAATAGATAGGAACCTTGGTATAATTTTAGGTGAATGCCACACGAATTCGTGATAAGTCCAGTCGAATAAAAATGCGTTGACTCCACTAACTAGTTAGATAAGTCAACAGAGTCTTTGGACGAAATTTAAGAGAAGAATTCTCTCAACAATTTCACAACAATTCATTAAGGCTTCAAAAAAGTGCTTTACAAATTGATTTCAGCCTGAATTTATAGGCATTACATGGCAACCGAATAGGCAATCTTAGGGGCTAAGTAAATAGCTTGAAAATTCTAGAATTTTGGAGGAAGGTTCCTTGAAGCTTCCCATGCATGGAGAACATCAATAGATCTTCTAGAAGGCTTTAATTAGGCTGGAAAAATAAATGGAATGATTGGGAGCTGAATTTTAATGATTAGGATCAGCTAAGTTGCTTGAATCTCCTTTAATGGGCTGCTAGGTTCAGCCGAATGTGCTTGGAATAATTAAGCTACTTGGGTCACTTCAATGGCCATGAGGTGTGAAAAAATGAAATGGAAGAGCCATGTAAATGTGAACACACAAAACCGAACAGCCCCTAATGTGAATGGAATAGTCTACTGGTGTAAACAACCTTTAAAATGCTTTGGGCAGCCAAATGAGTCTTCTTGAAGAGCTGGAAAGTTGGCTGAAAAGTCACTTGGGAAACTATCCTCAAGGTCACCAAAGGCTAATGAGGTTTCTCTCGAGCTACCTCTAGGACTGATTACCCTAGCTCGTGCTAAGAAGTTCAAAGATGCAATTACAGCTTTGATTGACCGGGTTTGGGGTGAATCCGTGGCTGGACTACTTGAAAGCTCGTGGAATAGCAAGCCAAACAAACTTTACAACTTCATTCAAGCTCATTTTAGCTCAACCTTAGCTCA
Source organism: Gossypium hirsutum (assembly GCF_007990345.1). NCBI lineage: Eukaryota > Viridiplantae > Streptophyta > Magnoliopsida > Malvales > Malvaceae > Gossypium > Gossypium hirsutum. The sequence continues at coordinate 31,287,246 of NC_053439.1, read as the reverse complement.
ATGAGCTTGATTTGATTTCTTCTTTAATTTGCATTAATTTGCTGGAATAAAGCATTTAATTTGTCTTTAGTTAATTTAGTTATTTAGTTAAGTTAATTAATTGTTTTAAAAATCTGGACAACTAATTAATTAAGTATTTTAATTATGTCCTAATTAAGTACTTAATTAATTAAATGTTTAATTACGTCCTAATCTATTACATGTTATAAATATGTTTGGACGAAATTAACGTACAAGTTAATAAGTTTATATGCTGTCAAATTAAGATGTTTGAAAATGTGATTAATGTGATGATTTATTTGCTGCAGGTACATTCATCTTTTGGATGGCAAGCTGTCCATTGCCATTCTCTATGACTATGAAGCTTCAATGAAATTTCCTTAGGATTTTTCGAATTTTTAGCTGGCCATTTAGCTCCCTAAAGAGCCTATTCGACTAACCCATGTAAAGCCTATAAATAGAGGCTTATTTCACCATGTAGAGGACTTTTGCCAATCTTGATATTATAGTGAATATTTTTTGAGATTTCTTCTCTCAATTTCGTCCAAAGACTCCGTTGGCTTATCTACTTAGTTAGTGGCGTCAACCCTGCTCTTTGCTATTCCGAACTTATCACTTTGTACAGAAGTGTGGCGTTCAACTTATGCTGAGGTTCCTACCTCCAATAGGTAGCGGTCGAGGTTGATTCTACTTACTTAACCACCGAACCATCTTAAGAACATATAAGACCAACACTTAAATACACACAGTGTTGGTTCTTTCTTATTTTTAAGCCATTCATTCCATCTCCCATTAAACCGAACTATTATCTTTCCAAAATTCTTTCTTTCTTTCTTAAAAGAACCCTAGCACATAAACAATCCCATTGCACATAATTTGAACCTCAAATATTATCCTAAAACAAAAACACTTCTTTTTGGCACAAGACGAACAAAGCTTCTTCGTTATACGATCGGGCAACAAAAGTGATTCAACTCAATCAAACGAGGCTAGATCGCATCACCCAGGACTTCCAAAAGTAGTGTATCTACAACAAATACATTCAACAAATTAAATGCAATTTAGACACATTAATTCGGTAGCAAATAACACTAAAATCCTGCATATTAAAATCGACAGCCCTTAGAACATAATTAAAGCATGTTTGAGTTTTGGACAACTTAATTATTTAACATAAATCCGGCTGGACTTTAGACACAATAAAGCATGTAATAAAATAGATTTATCACAAAATTTAATATGTCCAGATTTTAATAAATTAATTAATTTTAAACTAATTAACTAATTTAACTAACAGCAACTTATTAATTTATTGCAGTAAATTTAACGAAAGCTAATAGGTGAGCTCCTCGAGCTAAATTTGAACTAATTGAGCTTGCAAGAGGTTGCATGGTTTGCTTGTTTCGATATTCTCAAGCTGTCCAGCCATGACATTGCACCAAATTCCATCTATGAATGCTGAAACTCCTTCCTTGAATCTTTTGGCAAGAGCACGAGTTATAGGACCTGTTGTAAATTCCAAGGGTTCGTCAATATCCTTAGTTGGTTCCCTAGCCACGACCGTATCATCCCCTCCCCCTTCGAAACGACTTGTCCTCAAGTCGTCACATACATCGTAAGGAGATAGGTCAGAAACATTGAAACTAGCACTCACACTATATTCACCAGGAAGGTAAGAATTATCATTGATCCTTTCTAAAACTTGAAAAGGACCATTACCCCTCGGCAATAGTTTGGATCTTCATTGGGCTGGGAACCATTCTTTCCTCATGTGTACCCATACCCAATCTCCGGGCTCGAAGATGATACGCTTTTGACCTTTATTGGCTTTTTGCACATATTGCTTAGTCATTTCCTCAATGTTCTTTCGCACCTTTTGGTGTAAGTCCTTCACAAACTGAGCCTTTTGTTTTGCATCTGCATTCACAAATTGTTTGTTAGGCAATGGAATTAAGTCTAGAGGTGTCAAAGGGTTAAATCTGTAAACAATTTCAAAGGGAGAATGTTGAGTTGCTGAATGAATAGAACGGTTGTAGGCAAACTCTATGTGCAGCAGGCATTCTTCCCATATTTTGAGGTTCTTTCAAACAATAGCTCGCAATAACGTCGACAAGACTCGATTCACCACTTCTGTTTGCCCGTCCATTTGAGGATGGCAAGTGTTTGAGAATAGGATCCTTGTGCCTATCTTTCCCCAAAGTGTTCTCCAGAAATGACTCAAAAATTTTGCATCTCGATCGGAGATGATAGTCCTTGGCACTCCATGGAAGTGCACCACGTCCCTGAAAAATAAATTAGCAACATGCGAGGCATCATCAGTTTTTGACGTGATCCGGCTCGCTTGATTGAGTCGATTCACTTGATTTCCCGATCATTGACGAGAAGTTTTCGTTCGATGTTGTATGAAGATAGAGTTATGGAGATGTACAAACGAAAGCCGGTAATTTAGGATCAAAAGATAGGCAAAATATAGCTAGGTTCGGTTTAACAAGAAATAAAAATTATTAGTTGATAGTTAAAATGGAAATGGAAATTGAACTCAATCTTTAAGAACGATTCAATACTATGTAAAGTATTGCCCTGGGACTTATATTGCTTAAGGTGGATTAATGGAAAGTCGAAGATGGACCTTGACTCATTACCTATATAGAGGTAAGAACCAAAGGTATAAAAGATGGTTGAACGCCACACCGAGAGGGTGATAAGTTCAAAGACTCGGGTTGACGCCACTAGCTAGCTAGATAAGTCAAAACGAGACTCAAACGAATGAAGAGAGGAGGCAACCCCACAATCAAGTTTTTTTAATAATAAAAATGTCTATGATAGAGGATCACGCACAGACCAAGATCGAGTTGTCAAGTCACTGGGAAAATCCTACGAAAGCTTTAGACACTTAGATTTGAAACGAAACAGAAAAAATTAAATCTTAGAATTCCAGATCTGAAACATAAACCCCAAAACAATAAAGAATCAGCCAAGAACCGAAACACTTATTAATAGGGGATTCTTGGAAGCCAAGAACATGAAATTGAACTTCAAGAAAGAATCCAATCAGCCGAATCTGACAATTGAACACAAAACAGCAAGTTAATTCCAAAACTCAGCAAACCGAATTGAATCAGAGATAGGATAATTGGGCGGCAAGATCAATTACAAATTATGAATAGAAAACATTTTCTTGCTGCCAAGAAGGGTGCCGATCAGCTTCTTGAAGATTGAAAAGGGCTGGAAACACAACAAGAACGAATAAAACAAGTTAATCAATGAATCGGCACAAGCTGAAAAAATCTAATGAAAAATAAATAGCAATAAAAATAAGGAAAAGTCCTAAGAAGCCTTGAAATCGAAAAGAGATTTCACAACTCCCTTCAAACGGCTCTAATCTCCCCTTTAATGTAGGACAATGGCAAGAAGAAGGCTGAAGATGGCTCCCACAATCAAAAAGATTGTTAAAACTTCTTCTAAAGAAAATTCAAGAGAGAATTCTTGGAGAAAACTCAAAGAGAATTTTTCACTCAATAAAATCTGATTTCAATGTGTAATTCAATGTGTAATGTGTATAAGGGTGGCTGGCCAAGCCATACATATAGGCCTTTTAACTATTTTCCTAGTCCTAATAGGAAAACTAAAAAAAAAACTTTTTTTTTTACTTTCAAGGGGAAATTCGGCCAAGGACTTTAAATGGGCCTCTTGGACTGAATTTTTACATAGAAATTTATTCATAAAGTCTAAAATTTAAAACTAAGTATTTAAAGAATTAACACTTAACAAATTGGGCCACTTTGACAATTTGGCCTGATTTTCAACTAAGTCTAATTTAAATTTCTTGATTGGGCTTGAAACATCTTATTGGGCCATTTCTTCAAGCATTTGGGCTTGTAATCCGTTCTCTCTCGAAATTGGTTCGTTGATGCTCATAACTGAGATCCAATGCGCCTTAGCTACAAGATTCGGTTTCTTGGACCAAGATTTCCAAGATTTGAAATCTTGATTTTCTTGATTCTTGAAATCGCTCAAAACAGCAAAATTGGACCAAGATTCGGTTTCTTGATTTTCTTGAAAAAAGAAAGTGAATATTGATTTTGTTTTTCCTTCGTGTATGCATCTAAGGCCTTGCTAATAAATTCTTGAATGGTTTCATTTAGTTTTGAATGCATTTGTCTGGCCTTTAACCCCATTATTGGGCCTTATGGTAATTTGGGCCCATCACGTCCTTGAGCTTGAATTGGGCCGTTGTGACTCGTATCAGTCTAACCGGTTTACAAAGAGAAACAAACTATTTATGTAACAGCCCAAAATTGACCCTAGTCGGGAAGTGGTTTCGGGACCGCTAAACCGAGTCACCGAAATGTTTGAATGTGATAATTATTGTCTAGAATATGTAATTATAAATGTGTGAAAATTTCAAGCTTCGATTTAGTCGATTGCATGTGAATTTAGTCAATAGGACTTATGCGAGAAAATTTTAAAATGTGATAGGTCAATGCGTAAGGACCTATTAGTGCATGTGGAAAAAGGGGAGGACTTGCATGTCAAATTTCCCCCCCTTTTTATAGTGGCCGGCCATGACAAATAAGGTGGACAAGGTGTGATGGGCAAAACATGTCATAGACATGTTTTGTTGGTGCATCATGGGATGAATAACAAAATAAAAAGTTAGTAATAAAGAAATGGAAAAAAAAAGAATGATGAAAGGGAAAAAAAAAGGGATCATCATTCATGTTCTTGCTAGCCAAATCTAAAGAAGAAAGAAAAAAATTGTTCATCTTTTATCATCCTTGGCCGAAAATGCTAAGAAGAAGGGGGAAGGGGAAGTAAAACATTCGGCCACTCCTTCTAGTCTTGAATAAGGTATGTAATGCATGGTAGCTTTTGGAAATTGTTGAATGTATTAAGCTAGGTACTAAGTCCCTTAGTTAGCCCATGTTCAAATCTTGAATCTTGTTGGTAACATGAGCAATCGGTCATCTTAAGTCACTATTAAGGTAAGGAAGTTGTACTAGCTTTTGAAATTTTAGTTAATATTGAGTGAGTTATCAAGTGATTTTTGTAAACCATGTTGAAATTTCGATTTTGGGGGTAAGTATGGTTTTCGGCTATAAAAGATTAATAAGGGTGATGATTGTGTTTCATGCTAAACTTAGATGAAATTGTGTGATTAGATAAATTAAAGGTAATAGTATAGTTGATGAATATATATAGATATACATATTCGGCCATCACTTAGGAGCTTATGTGATGTTGAGTTTAAGCTTTGCATATTCGGCTATATATATATATACATATATATGTAAGCCCATTCGTGATATTACCTTAGGACTATGTATATATAACCGACAAAAAATGGGAAAAACTAGCAAAGGTGAATGCCGAATGAGCTATAGGAGGTGTGGATGACTTTTATGCATGTGGGTGTGTGTGTATGCCATTTAGTTGGCGACATTCGGCATTTCTTAATTAACATTAGAGATGAGTGAATGAAATCGGCATGTGTATTTGTGAAAATGCCGAATGTGAACTTGGATAATATTGAGTAATGTATGTGCTTTAAAATGATGGAATGGAGTGGATGCTTTAAATGTGTTATGAACAATTATAAGTTAAATTAAGGTTTGCTAAATTACCATTGTCATTGCCGAATATACAAACATACATATGCATGTGTAATTGAAGTATGAATGTTTAGCAAGATGGTTAAACTAGTTAATTTATCGATTTAGCTCAAGAAGCTAAAGGCGGAGAGGCAAGCAAGGGCAAAGAAAAGATCATCGAGTAACCGAGTTGGAACCGTCTTACCCAACACAAAGTAAGTCATCAAGCATATATTTTGTATTGATCTAAATAGACATAATGTCTATGTAATCATGCTGAATGGAATGATAAATTTATATACATGTATGTATGTGGTGATGAAAGTGTTGAATGAAGAGAAAAGAGGTGAGATGTATTGAGTTGTTGACCTCGGCACTAAGAGTGCAGGTATAAACATTTATGATCATGAGATTGGCGCTAAGTGTGCGGGTTTAAATTGTACAGCACTAAGTGTGCGAGTTTGACTATGTAGCACTAAGTGTGCGAGTTTGATTATGTAGCACTAAGTGTGCGAGTTTGATTATGTAGCACTAAGTGTGCGAGTTTGATTATATAGCACTAAGTGTGCGAGTTGATTATATAGCACTGAGTGTGCGGACTTAATATATACTTTTGAATCATTATGGACACTAAGTGTGCGACATTATTGAGTCGATCACGGACAGCGGATCGGGTAAGTACCTTGAGTTCATGGCTAATAGCTGCTATGACTATATTTGGAGTTGAGCTTGGTAAGTTTGAACCTATGTGACAAATATGCTTGAAGTCACGTACATAAGATTTATCGTGGAATAGGTGAAAGGCCGTTTAGTTGTATGATTGTAACGAAAATAAAATGATGTATGAAAATGCCTCAAATATCCTATTGATGAGTATATGGAATGTGAATGCATGATTTGGTATGAGATTGAACCGATGGGTCTGAGGAACTATGGCATGGTTCGGTATGGATGGAGTAACTAGCCTCGTTCCATTTTGTTTCCTATTGTGATAATGTTATTAATGGATGGTAGTGCATTGCTTATGACTTACTGAGTTATATACTCACTCGGTGTTTCCTTGTCACCTATTCTAGGTTTCTTGGACTCGTCTCTTTTTGTGTGATCGGGCCGTCATCGAAGTCATCACACCGGCTAGCAAGTTTTGATACTTTCTTCTTATTCGGCTTAGGAGAACATTTCGGCATGTATAGGCTATTATGTTGTGTTTGAACTTTGGTATGTAAACTTTTAGCCATGCGAAAATGGCATAAATGTTCGGTTGGGTTTGGTTTCATAACGTTAGGTCGTAAATCTTGATAATTCGACCTTTTTATGCCATATGTCATGGTTGATTATTTTGGTGTTAAAATTCATGATATGGCAATAGTGTAGTAGGGGATGTTTGACAATGATTAGCCTTTGGCATGGCTAGTCATGATCATAATTTGTGATATGTATGACGAATTACTAGTTAGATCAAGGAGAAATCACGAAATGGGCATAGTTGCTTTCGTAACAGATGCTGGCAGCAGCAGTGACGTGAGATTGAAAAATCACTAAAAATAGTAGGAGTGGAATAAATTGATGAATAAATTATGTATTCGAAGTTCGATGTGTCTATTTTCATATAGAAGCAACTAAAAGATCATATGGACAGTATGTTAAGAGATATTCAGGTTCTCGTGAGATAGGGCCAGAACGGTTTCTGGATTCCCTGTTCCGACTTTGGAAATTCATTATAAATTAACCAGAGACAATTAGGAGTCATACCATATATGGATAGATTCCTCTCTGAGTCTAGTTTCTATAGAAATAAACGGCATCAGTATTGAAGCTTTGTGCAGGGAGATATCCAGGTTGTAATGCGCAAAGGTCAGTGTAGTCGATCCCTGTAACATGGGAGATTTTGACTAATAAAATGTACTAATTGGCCTGACCAAAAATTCTAGAAATAAATATGTAGATGGGCATATGAGTCTAGTTTCAGGTAAAAATCACAAAACTGATTTTCGAGTTGTGAAACTCAAAATATGATTTTTAAAGAGACTAGTACGCAGATTGGCAGCTTGTCTGGGAAATGTCGAATAAGTGGTTTGAAGTCTGTTAACACCTCGTGTTCGACTCCGGCGACGGTATCGGGTTCGGGGTGTTACATTTGATTGGTATCAGAGCTATGGTTTAGTCTGTTCTAGGACTACCATAGCACGTATGAGTCTAGCTATACATGCCGAATGTTAATGTTTAACTGTGTGATGACTTCTGATGGTTAAATTTATGTTTTGATTGGTAAATGGATCCCGGTGTAGAGAGAACCTTGGCGGATGACATTGAAAGTGTAGCGGCTGCTCCTGCACAAGGGACACCGCCTGTTGAACCTCAGTCATCTGCGAATAATCAAGGTGAGGGGGCTAAACAAGCCTTCTTTACCATGAAGAATGAGTGGGTCGCGCAGTATGCCCGAACCAATCCGGCTGTCCAACAATTCCCGAATTTGAATAATCCACCCCCGGAGCCAGTAATGCCATCAGTTACTGATCCTGTGAGGCTGAGTAAGCCACCTGTAGACTTGATTAGGAAGCGCGGGGCTGAGGAGTTCAGGGCCATAGTTACTGATGATGCTGAAAGGGCCGAGTTCTGGCTTGATAACACCATTCGGGTGTTTGATGAACTGTCATGCACACCCGATGAATGTCTAAAGTGTGCTATATCCTTGTTGCGGGACTCAGCCTACTATTGGTGGAGGACCCTGATTTCCATAGTCCCAAACGAACGAGTAACTTGGGACTTCTTTCAGACGGAATTTCGAAAGAAATATATTAGCCAACGGTTCATTGATCAAAAGCGTAAGGAATTCTTGGAACTCAAGCAAGGCCGTATGACAGTATCTGAATACGAACATGAATTCGTAAGACTTAGTAGGTATGCCCGGGAGTGTGTAGCTGATGAGGTTGCTATGTGCAAAAGATTCGAAGAAGGATTGAATGAAGATTTAAAGCTACTAATGGGTATTTTGGAAATAAAAGAATTCGTAACACTAGTCGAACGAGCCTGCAAGGCGGAAGAACTTGGAAAGGAGAAGAAGAAGGCTGAATTTGAAGCTAGAGACTATCGTAAAAGATCGACGGGTAAAGCTCCGTTCTCAGCCGTAAAGAAGTTCAGGGAGGACACTAATAAGTCGAGGACGACTGCGGGAATTTCCATCAGAGCAAGACCATCGACGGACTCCCGAGCTACTTCGGGTGCTAGTGTGGGCAATAATCGTCTAGAGAAACCTGAATGTCCCCAATGTGGAAGACGACACATAGGTGAATGTTGGGGTAAGTCTATTAACAGGGCTTGTTACGGATGCGGTTCGAAGGACCACTTCATTAGAGATTGCATGGAGCTTGATGAGAAGAATAAGATTCAAGGTGAAAGACCTAGTGGAGTGACAACTAGAGGTAGACCACCGAGAATTTTAGGAGGTAGGGGTGGTAGTCAGAGAGGGACCTCTGATACGGTTGTTCGAGCCAAGAACCGTACTCTTGCTAGAGCATGATGCGGTTGTGAATTGCAAAAGCAAGACTATTGATTTGAGGTGCGCAAATAACGAGATAATTCGAATTGAGTCTAAGGACTTAAGGGGGTTGCCAGCTGTAATATCAGCAATGTTGGCCCAGAAATATGTAAGAAAAGGGTGCGAAGCATACCTTGCGTATGTACTTGATGACAAAGAGTTAGAAAAGAAACCCGAATTTGTGCCGGTGGTTTGTGAATACCCGGATGTTTTTCCTGAAGAATTACCGGGTTTACCACCTGTTCGGGAGGTAGAGTTTGGTATTGAGCTTATACCTGGAACTACGCCGATTTCGATAGCTCCGTATCTTATGGCACCAACCGAGTTAAAAGAGTTAAAATCTCAGTTGCAAGAATTGACGGATAGAGGTTTTGCTCGACCAAGTTTCTCACCTTGGGGTGCACCAGTATTGTTCGTGAAAAAGAAGGACGGAACCATGAGGTTGTGCATTGACTATCGTCAACTGAATAAAGTGACGATAAAGAACAAATATCCGTTGTCGCGCATCGATGATTTGTTCGACCAACTGAAGGGAGCCTCAGTGTTCTCAAAAATAGATTTGAGATCGGGCTATTATCAGTTGCGAATTCGAGATTCGGACATACCCAAAACTGCTTTCAGAACGAGGTACGGTCACTACGAGTTCTTAGCGATGCCGTTTGGGCTCACTAATGCCCCTGCGGTATTTATGGATTCGATGAATCGGATCTTCAGACCATATTTGGATCGGTTCGTAGTTGTGTTCATTGATGACATCTTGGCCTATTCAAGAGATGAGATCGAACATGCTGAACACTTGAGATTAGTGTTGCAAGTTTTGCGGGATAAGAAGTTATATGCTAAGTTCAGTAAGTGTGAGTTCTGGTTAAGAGAGGTTAGCTTCTTGGGTCATGTGGTATCCGCATCGGGTATTCGAGTTGACCCGAGCAAAATTTCAGCCATACTTAACTGGAAGCCTCCAAGAAATATTACCAAAGTTCGGAGCTTCCTGGGGCTCGCCGGTTATTACCGACGATTTGTAAAAGGTTTCTCGATGATAGCCACACCAATGATGAAGCTACTTCAAAAGGATGTTAAGTTCGAATGGACAGAGAAATGTCAGAAAAGTTTGATCAACTAAAAACTTATTTGACTGAAGCACCAATTTTAGTGCAACCCGAATCAGGCAAAGAGTTTGTCATTTATAGTGACGCATCCCTACTCGGGTTGGGTTGCGTATTGATGCAAGAAGGTCGAGTTGTGGCCTATGCGTCGAGACAATTGAAGCCACACGAGAGAAATTATCCAACCCATGATCTCGAGCTAGCCGCCATCGTATTTGCTTTGAAAATATGGCGACATTATTTGTTTGGCGAAAAGTGCCATGTATTTTCGGATCACAAAAGTCTCAAATATTTGATGACTCAAAGAGACTTAAATCTGCGACAAAGACGTTGGCTTGAGTTGTTGAAGGATTACGAGCTTGTCATTGACTACCACCCGGGAAAGGCTAATGTGGTTGCGGACGCCTTAAGCCGAAAATCGCTGTTTGCTTTACGAGCGATGAATGTGCACTTGTCTGTTCTACCCGACAATGTGTTAGTAGCTGAATTAAAGGCCAAACCATCATTGATTCATCAAATTAGTGAAGCTCAGAAAGTCGACGATGAATTGGTTGCAAAACGGGCTGAATGTATTCCGAATATGGAATCTGAATTTCAAATTGATGATGACGATTGTTTGAGGTTCAGAAGTCGGTTGTGTGTTCCAAGAAATTCAGAACTCATTTCGATGATTCTGAACGAAGCTCATTGTAGCCGAATGTCAATTCACCCGGGGAGTACAAAAATGTACAACGATTTGAAACGACGGTTTTGGTGGCATGGTATGAAACGGGACATCTCCGACTTTGTTTTGAGATGTTTAATATGTCAACAAGTGAAAGCGGAACATCAAGTACCTTCAGGATTACTTCAGCCGATCATGATACCCGAGTGGAAATGGGATCGAGTCACAATGGACTTTGTGTCCGGACTACCATTGTCAACAAGTAAGAAGGATGCGATTTGGGTTGTTGTTGATAGACTGACTAAGTCGGCTCACTTTATCCCCGTGCGTACAGATTTTTCATTGGATAAACTAGCCGAATTGTATGTTTCTCAGATTGTGAGATTACACGGGGTACCTATTTCTATCGTGTCGGATAGAGATCCGAGATTCACCTCACGATTTTGGAAGAAATTGCAAGAAGCTTTGGGTACCAAGCTGCATTTTAGCACCGCTTTTCATCCCCAAACCGATGGTCAATCCGAGCGGATAATTCAGATACTCGACGATATGCTGAGATGCTGCATCCTTGAGTTTAGTGGTTCATGGGAACGGTATTTACCTTTGATTGAATTCGCTTACAACAATAGTTTTCAATCAAGTATTAAGATGGCACCTTACGAGGCTTTGTACGGTCGTAAATGCCGTACACCATTGTTTTGGACCGAGCTCGGTGAAAGTAAAATTTTCGGAGTCGATTTGATTAAAGATGCCGAACAGAAAGTAAGGGTAATCCGTGAAAGTCTAAAGGCAGCTACAGATCGTCAGAAATCGTATGCGGATTTGAAACGAAAAGACATTGAATATCAGGTGGGAGATAAAGTGTTTCTTAAAGTTTCGCCTTGGAAAAAGGTACTCAGATTTGGCCGAAAGGGCAAGTTGAGCCCGAGATTCATTGGGCCGTACGAAATCTCCGAACGAGTTGGTCCGGTCGCGTATAGATTGATTTGCCCCTGAGCTTGAAAAGATTCACGACGTCTTTCATGTTTCGATGCTTCGACGCTATCGATCTGATCCATCGCATATAATTAGCCCATCAGAGGTTGAAATTCAAGCCGATATGAGTTATGAAGAAGAGCCGATGCGTATCCTAGCTCGTGAAGTGAAGGAGTTGCGAAACAAAAGGGTTCCGTTAGTAAAGGTGTTATGGCTCAAACACGGGATCGAGGAAGCTACTTGGGAAACCAAGAGCTCGATGAAAGAACGATACCCAAACCTATTTACCGGTAAGATTTTCGGGGACGAAAATTTCTTAAGTGGGGGAGAGTTGTAACAGCCCAAAATTGACCCTAGTCGGGAAGTGGTTTCGGGACCGCTAAACCGAGTCACCGAAATGTTTGAATGTGATAATTATTGTCTAGAATATGTAATTATGAATGTGTGAAAATTTCAAGCTTCGATTTAGTCGATTGCATGTGAATTTAGTCAATAGGACTTATGCGAGAAAATTTTAAAATGTGATAGGTCAATGCGTAAGGACCTATTAGTGCATGTGGAAAAAGGGGAGGACTTGCATGTCAAATTTCCCCCCTTTTTATAGTGGCCGGCCATGACAAATAAGGTGGACAAGGTGTGATGGGCAAAACATGTCATAGACATGTTTTGTTGGTGCATCATGGGATGAATAACAAAATAAAAAGTTAGTAATAAAGAAATGGAAAAAAAGAATGATGAAAGGGAAAAAAAAAAGGGATCATCATTCATGTTCTTGCTAGCCGAATCTAAAGAAGAAAGAAAAAAATTGTTCATCTTTTATCATCCTTGGCCGAAAATGCTAAGAAGAAGGGGGAAGGGGAAGTAAAACATTCGGCCACTCCTTCTAGTCTTGAATAAGGTATGTAATGCATGGTAGCTTTTGGAAATTGTTGAATGTATTAAGCTAGGTACTAAGTCCCTTAGTTAGCCCATGTTCAAATCTTGAATCTTGTTGGTAACATGAGCAATCGGTCATCTTAAGTCACTATTAAGGTAAGGAAGTTGTACTAGCTTTTGAAATTTTAGTTAATATTGAGTGAGTTATCAAGTGATTTTTGTAAACCATGTTGAAATTTCGATTTTGGGGGTAAGTATGGTTTTCGGCTATAAAAGATTAATAAGGGTGATGATTGTGTTTCATGCTAAACTTAGATGAAATTGTGTGATTAGATAAATTAAAGGTAATAGTATAGTTGATGAATATATATAGATATACATATTCGGCCATCACTTAGGAGCTTATGTGATGTTGAGTTTAAGCTTTGCATATTCGGCTATATATATATATACATATATATGTAAGCCCATTCGTGATATTACCTTAGGACTATGTATATATAACCGACAAAAAATGGGAAAAACTAGCAAAGGTGAATGCCGAATGAGCTATAGGAGGTGTGGATGACTTTTATGCATGTGGCTGTGTGTGTATGCCATTTAGTTGGCGACATTCGGCATTTCTTAATTAACATTAGAGATGAGTGAATGAAATCGGCATGTGTATTTGTGAAAATGCCGAATGTGAACTTGGATAATATTGAGTAATGTATGTGCTTTAAAATGATGGAATGGAGTGGATGCTTTAAATGTGTTATGAACAATTATAAGTTAAATTAAGGTTTGCTAAATTACCATTGTCATTGCCGAATATACAAACATACATATGCATGTGTAATTGAAGTATGAATGTTAAGCAAGATGGTTAAACTAGTTAATTTATCGATTTAGCTCAAGAAGCTAAAGGCGGAGAGGCAAGCAAGGGCAAAGAAAAGATCATCGAGTAACCGAGTTGGAACCGTCTTACCCAACACAAAGTAAGTCATCAAGCATATATTTTGTATTGATCTAAATAGACATAATGTCTATGTAATCATGCTGAATGGAATGATAAATTTATATACATGTATGTATGTGGTGATGAAAGTGTTGAATGAAGAGAAAAGAGGTGAGATGTATTGAGTTGTTGACCTCGGCACTAAGAGTGCAGGTATAAACATTTATGATCATGAGATTGGCGCTAAGTGTGCGGGTTTAAATTGTACAGCACTAAGTGTGCGAGTTTGACTATGTAGCACTAAGTGTGCGAGTTTGATTATGTAGCACTAAGTGTGCGAGTTTGATTATGTAGCACTAAGTGTGCGAGTTTGATTATGTAGCACTAAGTGTGCGAGTTTGATTATATAGCACTAAGTGTGCGAGTTGATTATATAGCACTGAGTGTGCGGACTTAATATATACTTTTGAATCATTATGGACACTAAGTGTGCGACATTATTGAGTCGATCACGGACAGCGGATCGGGTAAGTACCTTGAGTTCATGGCTAATAGCTGCTATGACTATATTTGGAGTTGAGCTTGGTAAGTTTGAACCTATGTGACAAATATACTTGAAGTCACGTACATAAGATTTATCGTGGAATAGGTGAAAGGCCGTTTAGTTGTATGATTGTAACGAAAATAAAATGATGTATGAAAATGCCTCAAATATCCTATTGATGAGTATATGGAATGTGAATGCATGATTTGGTATGAGATTGAACCGATGGGTCTGAGGAACTATGGCATGGTTCGGTATGGATGGAGTAACTAGCCTCGTTCCATTTTGTTTCCTATTGTGATAATGTTATTAATGGATGGTAGTGCATTGCTTATGACTTACTGAGTTATATACTCACTCGGTGCTTCCTTGTCACCTATTCTAGGTTTCTTGGACTCGTCTCTTTTTGTGTGATCGGGCCGTCATCGAAGTCATCACACCGGCTAGCAAGTTTTGGTACTTTCTTCTTAGTCGGCTTAGGAGAACATTTCGGCATGTATAGGCTATTATGTTGTGTTTGAACTTTGGTATGTAAACTTTTAGCCATGCGAAAATGGCATAAATGTTCGGTTGGGTTTGGTTTCATAACGTTAGGTCGTAAATCTTGATAATTCGACCTTTTTATGCCATATGTCATGGTTGATTATTTTGGTGTTAAAATTCATGATATGGCAATAGTGTAGTAGGGGGATGTTTGACAATGATTAGCCTTTGGCATGGCTAGTCATGATCATAATTTGTGATATGTATGACGAATTACTAGTTAGATCAAGGAGAAATCACGGAATCGGCATAGTTGCTTTCGTAACAGATGCTGGCAGCAGCAGTGACGTGAGATTGAAAAATCACTAAAAATAGTAGGAGTGGAATAAATTGATGAATAAATTATGTATTCGAAGCTCGATGAGTCTCTTTTCATATAGAAGCAACGAAAAGATCATATGGACAGTATGTTAAGAGATATTCAGGTTCTCGTGAGACAGGGCAAGAACGGTTTCTGGATTCCCTATTCCGACTTTGGAAATTCATTATAAATTAACCAGAGATAATTAGGAGTCATACCATATATGGATAGCTTCCTCTCTGAGTCTAGTTTCTATAGAAAGAAACGGCATCAGTATTGAAGCTCTGTGCAGGGAGATATCCAGGTCGTAATGCGCAAAGGTCAGTGTAGTCGATCCCTGTAACATGGGAGACTTTGACTAATAAACTGTACTAATTAGCCCAACCAAAAATTCTAGAAAAAAGTATGTAGATGGACATATGAGTCTAGTTTCAGGGAAAAATCACGAAACTGATTTTCGAGTTGTGAAACTCAGGATATGATTTTTAAAGCGAATAGTACGCAGATTGGCAGCTTGTCTGGGAAATGTCGAATAAGTGGTTTGAAGTCTGTTAACACCTCGTGTTCGACTCCGGCGACGGTATCGGGTTCGGGGTGTTACAATTTATAGTTTACATATGATAGCCAAATAGACAAACTTAAGGACTAAGCAATTCGGCTTTAATTGTGTGAATTAATCTAGCAATGTATTTCCTATTAGCTAAGCCTATATTTGGCTGAATGGGGAGTTCAATAATCAGCTTCGAAACCAAGGAAATGAATTTGGCAACTTGTGAACGTATGGGAGACCAACGGGCATGTCTAGGTTCTACCAAAGTTTGAATGGTCTCTCCAAAAGATGCTTCTTGGCCGAATAAGTGCATAAGAGATCAATGGACAGCAATCGATGCATGTAGATGAACATTCATGCACTCTTCCATTCATTGTAGTGAACAATTCATGTACCATTCTTAAAGCATTCATTCGTTGAAGGTAGTCATTCTAGCACCCGCACGTACATTGAACCAACATGTTCATGAATTCTTCATTGATTGTGTTCCCACATTCGGCTGTACCTACAAAAGCCATGAACTAATTAAAAACAAGATATATTCGGCTGAACCAAGCTGTGTTCAGATCAAACTCAATAATTAACAAAATAATAAATTTAAAGCTAATTGAACTTGAACTTAGCTAGCACAATTAATTCGGCTAACTCTTAAACATGTAAAACAACTTAATAAACTAGATTGAGCTGGTATATTCGGTCATGAGCTGTAGAGAATTATTTAAATTAAATCTAATACTCAAATTATTTAAAGGATAATAGTAACGAGCTGATTAGAAACTAAATTGAGCTTGAATGAGCTGAATTGAGCTCAAATGAGCTGGTTGGAGCTAAAACGAGCTAAAGGAGCTAAAACCGAGCTAAAATCAGCTTGCACTAAGGTGCATGGATCCTTTAATGGATTATACCAAGCTTTCCCTTCGTTAACAAGCTGATCCTCCTTCCAAAATCTAAGAAATAATGCTATGACAGCTTTTTGAAGTCGCTTGGATCGAGCTCGAGTCATTGGTCCCTTTGGGAGCTTGATGGAATCAAGATGAGGACCTGGTGGAGCTTGGGGCGTGGTGACGTGAACACGTCCCAAGCTCCACCAATCCCTCATCTTGATTCCATCGAACTCCCAGAGGGACCAATGACTCGAGCTCGATCTAAGCGACTTCAAGAAGTTGTCTACGCATTATTTCATAGATTTTGGAAGGAAGATCAGCTTGCTATCGAAGGGAAGGCTCGGGCTGATCCAGTGAATAATCCATGCAGCTTAGTGCAAGCCGACTTTAGCTCAATTTCAGCACCTTTAGCTCATTCCAGCTCCAACCAGCTCACTTGAGCTCAATTTCATCCATTTAAGCTCCAATTAGCTTCCTATCTGCTCGTTAATTTCATCGTTTAACTAAATTGAGTCTTAGTTTTATTTTAATTATTTTACTACAGCTCATGATTGAATTCTCTAGCTCATTTTAGCTCATTATGAATTTCATCCATGATTGAGCTAGCCGAATTTATTATTAGTTTTGTTTTATTTCTGTGTTTTTAAATTTGTTAATTTTAATATGTCTTGTTATTATCTTTTCTAAGATCAGCCGAATATATATTGAATCTAATTTGCTTATAGCTTTTGTAGGTACAGCCAAATGTAGGAACACCATTAATGATGATTCATGAACGGGCTGGTTCAATGTACGTGCGGGTACATGAATGACTACATGCAATCAATGAATGCCTTAAGGGAGATACATGTATGGTTCATTACAATGAATGGAAGAATGCATGAATGATCATCTACATGCATCGTCTGCTGTCCATTGGTCTCCTATGTACTTATTCGGCCAAGAAGCATCTTTTGGAGAGTCCATTCGCACTTTGGCTGAATCTAGACATGGTCGAATTTCTTCCATGCATTCACAAGCAGCCAATACATTTCCTTAGCTATGAAGCTGATCATTGAACTCCTCATTCAACAGAATATAGTCTTAGTTAATAGAAAATACATTGTTAGATTAATTCACACAATTAAAGTCGAATTGCTTAGTTCTTAAGTTTGTCTATTCGGCTATCATATGTAAACTATAAATAGTTTATTTCTCTTTGTAAAAAGGTTAGACATTTTGAATTATTAAAACTAGATTGTAAGGTTGCCTCCTCTCTTCTTTCGTTCGAGTCTCGAAGCGACTTATCTAGCTAGCTAGTGGCGTCAATTCGAACTCAATTGAACTTATCACCAAAACAGTGTGGTGTTCAACCATCATTTTATACCTTTGGTTCTTACCTCATTATAGGTAACGGGTCAAGGTTCGCCTTTTACTTTTCATCTAACCCACCTTAAGCAATATAAGACTCAGGGCAATACTTTGATAGTATTGAATCATTCTTGAAGCTTGAGTTCATTTCTCCATTCCCTTAATCTATCAACTTACAATTCTATTTCCCTTTGTTAAGCCGAACGTATCAATCATCAATCCAAGCCATCTTTGAACCTATTTTGACTACTTCCGCTTATAAATCAACCTAACTCCATCTATCAACAAATTTGAACGAACTTCTCATCGACGATCGTGCAATTTAAGTGAATTCAACTTAATCAATCAAGCTAGATCACATCATTTGGTATCAGAGCTTACAAAACGAGGAGCACCGACGTTCGTAGCTATCCCGAAAGAAGGTTCGTGAATTGAAAAAAAATTGAAATTATAAAAAAATTGTTATTCATTGTATTCAGCATATTGTGTTTGAGAAGTAAAAAAAAGAAAATTCGAGTATTAAAAAAAAGTGAAGTGTTGAAAATTCTGTTTCTTCTTTTAAGTATCGCATACGAGAGTTCTACATTATTTCCTTTATTCTACCTCAAACGCCACACTTATACCCTGATTTTATTTTGTTTTAGCCTATCCTACACCATTTCTGATGTGTGCATGCCTGCGAACCAAGAGGAGTTCGAACAAGAGGCCATCAAGTTGCCAATTGGTCCGATAACGAGAGCTCAAGTCAAACAATTTAAGGAAGCTATTTCAGCAATGTTGGAACAAACATGGGAAAGTGAAAGCAAGGAGCTCAAAAACGAAGTCAATATTTTCAATTTTTGGGAGGCCGAATTTCGTTCCAGCTAATATATTTGCTGCTGGAATTTGGACCATTTAAATTAAGCATTTACTTAAGTTTTACTACAGCTTATTAATTTGTCTTTAATTAATATAAATGTTTAATTTGTCTTGTCTTAGTTAAATTAAATATGTCTTGAATTAATTAAGTTTGTCTTAATTTAATACATGTGTTAAAACTGTCTAGCCGAATTTATGAGTCATGTTAGTTAATATTTAAGTTGTCACAATGTTAATTAGAATGTTTACATTACGTTTTTAAACTAGTTCAGCTGAATTTATTTAATTTAATTAAGTTCATGTCTGTTGTTTAGGTGCAGCCAAATTTGAAGATACATTGGACAGATTCATGCATGTAGATTCATCCATAGGGAGATGCATTTGCAGCTGGTACATTTCATGCATTGAAGATGAATTAATTTGGGATTATTCAAGACAACTATTCGGCCAAGAGTTAGTAGCCATATCAATCTTCAAGGTTGGCCGATTATCTTCCCAAAGTAGCTTAATGCATTTCACACCAACCGTTCACACCTTGGCTGTTCAGTTCAACTCGTTCACACCACGAGGCTTTCCAAAACCGTCCATTCACACCTGAATTGGCTGCTCAAGTTCCCTCTTTAATTCTGTTAATTTTTTAGCAAAAGTTGCTTATTCAATGAGTCCATTAAACTCATTAATCGAATTTAGCTGCTGCATGAATCTCCAAATTCAGTTGCTTAATTTAGAAGCTGCCCCTTGATCTCCATTCAGCCGAATCTTTGCTACAGCCATCCAATGAATCAAAAGCTGGAATTTATTTCAAGATTACTTAGTTTTTAAGTCATGAACTAGTCCATTCGGTTACTAGACTTTTAGGCTATAAATAGTTGCTGATTTTCTTGTAAAAGGACTTATTTGCCAAAATTCTGAATGAACTATATTTTTGGTGAGTTAATTCACTCTCCTTATTCTCCAAAGCTTAATTGACTTATCTTCACAAGTGGCATCAATCTGACTTTGTTTCCGAACTTATCCCCCTTGGTGTGGCGTTCAAAATTATACCGAAGGTTCCTATTTTGCTAAATAAAGGGTCTCAGTTTTATTCCTATTCATTCCTTTTTCTTTGAAACCTTTTAAGCCTGGGTCCTTATTTGCTAATAAGGGTTTGATCTTGTTTCATTGAATTACCATCTTTGTTAACCCTCTATCATAAACCCAACTACACCTTTGTTTGAACAAGTTATTCAATCTTTGAAGTTCTTTGACTTAAAACTCATTATCTGACACTACCTAAATTCGATCGGGAATTATTACGACTCGTCACATCTTCTGAGATGAGCTCGTATCAATTTCATCATTCCATTTGTTACCCATTTTGAAACCGACCCACAAGAAGCAAATTAAGTCTACCGAGACGAATTACAAAATTGTGAGATGAGGTCGAGTGGTAAAAGGCAAGAGTGAATTACATCAAAGAAAAAGCCAGAATTGAGTGCAAATATGAGTGCGAGTGATAATTATTTCTTTCCGAGTGATGCAAACTAGCCCGGGTGAATCGAATTGCTTCTCATAGTTTCCCGGTCGTCAACGAGGAGTAGTTGGAGTTGTCAAAATTGGGTGAATTAGGCTAAGGGTTGCGGAAGCTTTTAAAGGGGTTTAGATGAGTGGTTTGGTGTTGGTAGGTTCGGTTTAGAATAGAAACAAGGTAGGATAGAAAAGGTAATTGATGGAGATGGATAATAGAACTTAAACGTCAAGAAAGTTTTAGTACTATGATGAGTATCGCACCAAATCTTATATGGTGTAAGTTGAAAAGATAGAAACAGGAATATGGACCTCGACTCGTTACTTAGCAAAGTCAGAACCGAAGGTATATTGAAATGGATGAACGTCACACCAGGATTGGTGATAAGTTTGGAAAGAGTTCAGTTGACACCACTAGCATGCTAGATAAGCCAAATTGAGACTCACACGAAATATGAGAGGGAGAATCCTCTCTAGAACAATAGTTCATTAGAAATTTGACAAAAAGTCCTTTACAAAAATCAAATAACAACTACTTATAGGCAAAGCTAAGGCTAGCCGAATAGCCACATACATCCTTAGAAATGAAGCAAATGAATTCATCTAATGGCCTTAGCTAAATTCAGCTGAACATGGACAACTTCTAGATTAAGCATTGAATCTTGGAAAATTTAAGAAGGTGCATGGAAGAGCTAAGTTCGGCCAAATACCTTAAATAAGCTCATTTAAGATGCAACTTTTGGCTGAAAAGTGACCAGTAATTAATAGGAAATTGAACAGCCAATTGAAGTGTGAAAGCTCAGCTTTGAAGAATCCTTGAGTGTGAACACTATGAACCGAACAGCAAAGACATATCCAGCAATGTGAAAGAAATAATTGGCAGCTTTAGAGTAGTAAACATTAGTTCCCTTGGCCTAATAGTCACATAAGAATCTTCAAAAATCAGCACACCATTTTTATTGCATTCCATGCATGTATCGCCAAATATATTGAATCCATCATGCATGTACCTTACTTAAATGCACTCTCACATTCGGTCAACCTACAGAAGGAGCAAATGAACTTAAATTAATTTATATTCAGCTGAAACATAATTAAAACATAATCTGGACAATTTAAATTCACATAATTAAAACAAGACACAATTAATTAAATTAAGACCTAATTAATTCAGTTAGGACAAGACACATTGAAAACATCCAATAAAACATATGTATAAGCTATAGGAATTAAGATGATTTAATAACATGTAATAAAAAAAATTAACATCCATAATTAAATTCGTCCAGATTTAAGACCAATTAAACAATGAAAACTAATTGAGCCGTGTATAACTAATTAACTAACTCAAATAATTATTCCAGCAACTATATTATCGCATAAATGGAATTAAGCTAGATTTGAGCTGATTCGAGCTCATTGACCTAAAATGGAGCTTAGTTCAACTCGCAACAAATTTTTGAATGGCGCTTGATGAATTGAACCAAAGATGTTTTCGCGGCAGGGTCGTATCACCGAGAGTTTTGCAAGTGAGGTATTTGTGAAAGGATTACACATATCATTTTTTGTTAGGCATGGCATCCATGGTCGATTGTACAAACAAGGTACTTGTCATGAAGCGAAGTCTAAGTATTCAAAATTCGAAAAACCAGCAGCAAAGAGAGAACATCTTTCATTCTCAATGTCAAGTGCAAGGAAAAGTCTATAGTTTGATTATTGATAGTGGAAGTTGTACCAATGTGGCAAGTTCCCTCATGGTAGATCGACCTGGCCTCCCAACCACTAAGCATCCAAGTCCATATGAACTCTAATGGCTCAATGACGGTGGTGAAATCAAGGTAACTAAACAAGTTCGTATTACCTTTTCAATTGGCAAGTATGAAGATGAAGTGCTTTGTGATGTTGTCCCTATGCATGCAAGTCATTTACTACTAGGAAGACCGTGGCAGTATGACTGGAGAGTTATCCATGACGGATATACAAATTGGTACACATTCAAATATTTAGGAAAGAATTTCACGCTAGTTCCATTGTCCCCCAAGTAAGTTTTTGAAGATTAAGTAAGATTGAAATCCTCTGTAACCCAAATGAAAGAAAAAGAAAAGATTGAAAAACAAAGAAGAGAAAATGAAAAAGAAAAGAAAAGTGAAATAAAAAAATCAACAATAGAAAAAGAAAGTGAAAAGAATATTAGAAAAGAAAAAGAAAAACACAATACAAAAAGAATTTTGATTGCGAAAGAAGGTGATTGATACGAGTCACAAAGGCCCAATTCAAGCTCAAGGACGTGATGGGCTCAAATTACCACAAGGCCCAATAACGAGGTCAAAGGCCAAGAAAATGCGTATGAAACTAAATGGAATCATTCAAGGCTTCATTAGCAAGGCCTTAGATGCGTATACAAAGGAAAAATAAAATCAAGATTCACTTTCTTGTTTTCAAGAAAATCAAGAAATCGAATCTTGGTCCAAATTTGTTGTTTTGAGCGATTTCAAGAATCAAGAAAATCAAGATTTCAAATCTTGGAAATCTTGGTCCAAGAAACTGAATCTTGCAGCTAAGGTGCATTGGATCTCAGTTACGAGCATCAGTGAACCAATTTTGGGAGAGAACGGATCACAAGCCCAAGTTCTTGAAGACACGGCCTAATAAGATGTTCCAAGCCCAATCAAGAAGTTCAAACTAGACTTAGTTGAAAATCAGGCCAAATTGTCAAAGTGGCTCATTTTGTTAAGTTTTAATTCTTTAAATACTTAGTTTAATTTTTTAGACTTTATGATTAAATTCCTATGTAAAAAAATTCAGCCCAAGAAGCCTATTAAAAGCCTTAGCCGAATTTCCCTTGAAGTTAATAATTAGGTTTTCTTTAGTTTTCCTAATAGGGTTAGGAAAATTGATAGAAGGCCTATAATAAGGCTTGGTCAGCCACCTTATACACAATTACATTGAATTACACATTGAAATCAGATTTTTGTTGAGTGAAAATTCTCTTTGAGTTTTTCCAAGAATTTTCTCTTGAGTTTTCTTTGGAAGTAGTTTTAATAATCTTTTTGATTGTGGGAGCCATCTTCAGCCTTCCTCTTTCCATTGTCCTACATTGGAGGGGAGATTAGAGCCGTTTGAAGGGATTTGTGAAATCTTTCTCGATTTCAAGGCTTCTTAGGACTTTTCTTTATTTTCTTGTTGTTTATTCCTCTTTAATTTTTCTGCTTGTGCCGATTCATTGATTAAATTGTTTTAATCTCTCTTGTTGCGTTTCCAGCCCTTTCAATCTTCAAGAATCTGTTCGGTACCAGTCTTGGGTATCAAGAATCGTTCTTGATTCATAATTCTTCTTTTTCTTACTGCACAAAACCCAGTTCTACTTCAATTTAGGGTTTCGTGATCTGTTGAGTCTAATTTTTCTGTTTTGTGTTTACTTGTCAGATTCGGCTGATTGGAGACTTTTCTTAAAGCTCAACTTCATGTTCTTGGCTTACAAGAATCCCTATTAATAAGTGTTTCAATTCTTGGCTTATTCTTTATTGTTCTGGGTGTTTCGTTTCAGATCTGTTGATTTTAAGTTTAATTTTCTGTTTCGTTTCAGAACCAAGCGTCTAGCGTTTTCATAGGAGTTTTTCGTGACTTGGAAACTCGATCTTGGTCTGCGCTTAACCCTCTATCATTTGGTATCAGACTTTGGGCATTTTGGGTGTTCTGGGTTGATTTCTAAACAGTAAATAGCAGTTTTTTACCCAGAAAAATTTTTGGAAAAAAATTTATTTGAGTGGGTAAACGTTGTCCAATTTGTCTGAAATTTTATATGTATATTTGTGGCACTGTGATAGAATATTAAAAAATATTTTCCACAAAAAAATCAGTACAAAAATTCAAAAAATTGAAAAAGACGAAATCAAACAAAAATTAAAAAATATTTAGCGGGTTGAGTTTAGTGCTAAAACTTTCTAGATCAATATACAATATTTAGGAACATTCCAGTTTACATTTCGTGATTTTTGGAGATCAGGAACACCTCGAACGAAGTTTTCAAGCTACTCCGTAGTTTTTTCAGGTTTTCGGGTGTCAGCAATTTTTGTTGATTCTTAGCTGTAGGTTTTCATTTGTTTTGCTTTTATTCTTCCTTTACACTATCTAACACCTTATTTTTTCTTGTGTTAGTAGGATTTAAAACTGTGCACAATTCTTCCTCGGTGCAACACAAATCAATTGGTGTCTCGTCACTTTTTGGATTCATGATGCAATTAGGATTCTTTGGTAGTTACGGTTCATATACTTTCTAATTGATTGATATAGACTCTACTAAAGAACTCACAAGGCTGAATTCTACCTCTTTGAGAATTTGATTTTCCTTTTTGAGTGATTAACGGTGAGGTTTGTTAATTTTCTTTTTCGAGTGTTGAGTGTTTGTTTTGTAGGTATTCCAAAAGAAAAAAATAAGATGCATAGACTCAGTCAAGTTGATGATGAGAATAATGACCATAATAAGGTCAATGATAAATTTAAAGAGTTCCAACAACAGTTAGACGAACAGACTGCTGCACTCAAACAAGCAAATGCCATACTTCAAACATTGAGTGCTACTATCAATGAGATGCGATTGGACTGAGTGGAGAAAAGAGCCCAACGAGGACAACTTAATTCAAGTGAAAGGGGAAAAATGAGACTGCCAAGAAGACGAACATCCAACGAATATTCGAGAAGAGATTCATATCATGATTCCTATTCAACGAGAAATTCAAGACGATACAAAGCAAGTTTCGAGTGTGAAGTTTTCCAAGGTGACGAGCAAGAAATCACAAGTAATCCTTCGTATGCCCCAAGGAACTCATCCACTGAGAATCAATTTTGAAAAGGTGATCATTGTTCGTATGCAAGTCATTCCGTACATACCCAACGAGAGTCTTTTCATTCTAATTCATTTGTAACATCTCTATCTTGTAATGAAAGGAAGACAGAAAAAGAAATCAAAAAAGAAAAAGAGAATGAAAAAGAGCCAAAGGAGATTGAGAGTGAATAGGAATGTGAAACAGACAAGAAAAGCGAAAAAGAAATTGAAGAAAGAACAAAAAATGAGTTAGAAAAAGAAACAAAAGAAAAAGACGAGGAACATGTAGTGAGGAATGTTTCCACTAACCAAGATATGAATTTTTGTTGTGTTGCTAGTTTTTAGGTTCCCGAAACACCGAAAGATAACTTTCAACGTCAATACCTTTCCGATGAAAGACGCTTTCATACGATCAACATAGGTAAGGTTGAAGATGAAATCACACTACATGAGCCCGAAGGTAAACGAGGTAAGGAAATTTTAGCAACCGAGTCCCGTGCAGATTTGAAAATTATTGATAAAAATTTTGGTGACTTAGTTCTTAAAAGATCCCCTTATTTTGATCCGATTAATTGTTATTCTTCGATTGTGGTTGATAAAGTAATTACGAAAGGAAGCGTGAGTTGTTATTCTCTTGATTTGCCTTGTGTAAAATCCGCAAATTTGTGCAAATATGTTTTGGAAAATAAAAAAAGTTTTGAATGTATGTTGGTATGCATGTGAAAATCCTCATGGTTTAACTTGATTGGTTTAATGAAATCTTTGTTACACTTCGGCATGACTAATCAAAATCAAGTTTTTAAACCCGGAATCTGTTTTGGTATATTTTATTGAAAAATCAAGCATCATCTATTGTGTGCAAATACTTTCTATTGTTTTGATACTTGGTTTTTGAAAAAGGTAACGAAATTTGCAAAATTTGTTTTCAATTTATATTCGTGCCTTACACAGTTTCTGTGGTTGTACATGAAGTTTGAGTTCCATTTGACAAAGGTTAACTCAACAACGGAGCTTCGACTACACTATACCCCCGATGAGTGAAGGTTTGTATTGAATGGAAAAGGTAAAATCGACCCTTATTCTTCTACTTATAAAGGTAAGATGCTTGAAACTTTTGACACACTTTTGTACTCCTCGGATAGTGACAAAGATCGTGTTGATGATTTAATTTTTGTAAAACACTTCGATCGAAACGTGCTTGACTATCCTATTTTATTTATTGATGATCTATCTGTTTGGTTGATTGATAAAAAGATTATTGTTTTTGATAATTTTTATGATGCATGTGTGAGTGAATCTATAGTCCATCGATTAATGCATGGTATGATTGTGAAACTCTGTGAACTGTGTGAACCTTTTCAAATACCTACTTGTGACGATTACGTTTACCATTTGATTTATTACTCACGATTTATTCATGGTTTGTGGAAACAATTTGAGATGATTGAATGCCTTAAAACATGTCCATCTTTGTTTCGAATATTTGACGAGGCATTAGCAAGTAAATTAGCTTATGATTGGACATCAAGTTTGTTTGTGTTGCTATTTACTAACTCATGGCTATTCTTTTCAGTGGACTCAATTGCCATTAGTCCCGTTCGATCGAGGAAAGTCGAGTAAGAGGATGATACAAGTCACAAAGGCCCAACTGAAGCTCAAGAACATGATGGGCACAAATTACCACAATGCCAAATAACGAGGTCAAAGGCCAGACAAATGCGTTCAAAACTAAATGGAACCATTCAAGAATTTATTAGCAAGGCCTTAAATGCGTACACGAAGAAAAAAGAAAATCAAGATTCACTTTCTTGTTTTCAAGAAAATCAAGAAACCGAATCTTGGTCCAATTTTACTGTTTGGAGCGATTTCTAGAATCAAGAAAACCAAGATTTCAAATCTTGGAAATATTGGTCCAAGAAACTGAATCTTGCAGCTAAGGCGCATTGGATCTCCGTTACGAGCATCAACGAACCAATTTCGGAAGGAAATGGACTACAAGCCCAAGTTCTTGAAGGCAAGGCCCAATAAGATGTTCCAAGCCCAATCAAGAAAGTTAAATGAGACTTAGTTGAAAAACAGGCCAAATTGACAAAGTGGCCCAATTTGTAAAATTTTAATTCTTTAAATACCTAGTTTAATTTTTAGACTTTATGATTAATGCCTATGTAAAAAAATTAAGACCAAGCAGCCCATTAAATGCCTTGGCCGAATTTTTCCCTCTAAATTTAATAATTAGGTTTTTTTTTAGTTTTCTAATAAGATTAGGAAAATAGTTAGAAGGCCTATTAATAGGCTTGGCTGGCCACCTTGTGAAAACATTTGAATAATACATTGAAATCAGATTTGTTTTGTTGAGTGAAAATTCTCTTTGAGTTCTCCAAAAATTTTCTCTTGAGTTTTCTTTAGAAGGAGTTTTAACAATCTTTTGATTGTGGGAGCCATCTTCAGCCTTCTTCTTGCCATTGTTCTTCATTGGAGGGAAGATTAAAGCCGTTTGAAGGGAGTTGTGATATCTTTCTTGATTTCAAGGCTTCTTGGGACTTTATCTTTATTTTTCTTGCTGTTCAATCTTTTTAATTTTCTGCTTGTGTCGATTTCATTATCTAACTTGTTTAAACTCTCTTGTTGCGTCTCCAGCCCCGTTCAACCTTCAAGGATCTGTTCGGTATCAACCTTGGACAACAAGAAACGTTTTGATTTCACAAAACCCCTCTTTATTGCCGTCCAAACCCTAGATCTAATTGATTTCGTGATCTACTGAGTTTTTTTGAAATTAACTTGCTGTTCTGTGTTCTTCTTTTCAGATTCGGCTGCTCGAAACCTATCTTGAATTCAATTCCATGTTCTTGGCTTCCAAGATTAGCTATCCATAGGTGTTTTTAATTCTTGGCTGATCTTTCATTGATTTGGGTATTTTCGTTTCAGATCTATTTGATTCTAAACTAAATTTTCTGTTTCATTTCAGATCCAAGAGTTTAGAATTTTCGTAGGAGTTTCCCGTGACTTGACAACTCGATCTTGGTCCGTACGCAACCCCTATCATTTGGTATTAGATTTTGGGCGTTTTGGGTGTTCTTAGCTGATTTCTAAACTGATCTCCTTTTAAAAACATTAAACAGCAGTTTTTACCCAGAAAAATTTTTGGAAAAAAATTCATTTGAGTGGGTAAACATTTTTTGATTGGTCTGAAATTTTACATGCATATTTGTGGCACTGTGATAGAATATTAAAAAATATTTCCCGCAAAAAAATCAGTAGAAAAAGTCAAACAATTGAAAAAGATGAAATCAAGAAAAAATTTAAAAAATATTCAGCGGGTTGATTTTAGTGCCGAAACTTTCCAGATCAAGTATACAATATTTAAGGACATTCAAGTTTAAATTTCGTGATTTTTGGAGATCGGGAACACCTTCTTCTTTCTTGTGTTTGTAGGATTTAAACGTGTGCAGAATTCTTCCTCAGTGCAACACGAATCAATTGGTATCTCGTCATTTTTTGGACTCCTAGTGCAAATTAGGATTCTTTGGTAGTTTCGGTTCATACACTTTCTAATTGATTGATATAGACTCTACTAAAGAACTCACAAGACTGAATTCTACCTCTTTGAGAATTTGATTTTTCTTTCTGAGTGATTAACGATGAGGTTTGCTAAGTTTCCTTTTTGAGTGTTGAGTGTTTGTTTTGCAGGTTTTTGAAAAAAAATGTCTAGGATTGGTTAAGTTGATAATGACCATAATGATGTCCATGATGCATTTACAAAGTTCCAACAACATTTTGACGAACAGGTGGCCTTACTTCGAACATTGAGTGCTACTATCAATGAGATGCAATTGGATCAAGAGCCTCAGTATCGGGGTCCAATTAAAGAAGATGTGGATAATTAGCCTCCTGCTCATAGGCGCGCTCCTAGACGTGTACCTAGAACTGACTATGATTTTCATGATCGTGGGCAACCCTCTTTGGCAAAACCAAAGTTCACAATTCCTCAATTTCATGGTAAGAATGATCCAGAAGCTTATTGTGAATGGGAATCTAAAATTGAGCTTATGTTCCTCGTTTATAAATGTCCAGATGATGAAAAGGTAGCTTTAGCAACACTGGAGTTTTCAGATTATATATTAAGTTGGTGGACTCAACTTGGGGTAAATCGTCATAGGAATTATGAAGGTGAGATTATGACATGGGAGGAGTTAAAACAAGTTATGCGTAAAAGATTTGTTCCACCTTATTACTATAGAGAAGTTAAAACAAAGCTTAGAAGACTTATTCAAGGTAGTAGGGCGGTGGATGAATACTTTAAGGAGATGGAGATGCTCATTCAGAGAGCTAATGTGGAGGAGGATGATGAAACAACAATGGTTCGATTTATTGATGGTTTGAATAGGCCAATAGCTAATACATTGAGGCTAAAAACTTACATTGATTTAGAAGAAGCAGTTCATAAAGCCATTGAGATCGAGCATCAATTAAAGGAATAAAGGTTTGGTTCCTTCTCTACTTCACAATATTACAGATGTAATACTTCCAATTCTGATTTTAAAAGTTCGAAATCACCTTTTGTTACTAATAAGTCTTCTTTGAGTAATGGAAGTAAGCAATCAGTTTGGAAAAAAGGGGCTGCTGTTAAAGCGCAAACACCTTCTAAGCAGCCCAATTTAGGCGATTGGAATGTGAAGAGGACTCGTAAGATTGAATGTTTCAAGTGCAAAAGGCGTGGTCAATATAGTAGGGACTGCCCTAACACGAGATTACTTCTTATGAAAGATAATGGTGAGTACACTTCCTACTCCGATAAAATAGATCCAGATATGCCAGAACTTATGGATGATAGCGATAATGGAGAAGAGTTGGTTGAACCACCAAAAGAAGGGGACTTTGCCGATTTTCAATGCCTTGTAGTTTGCCGCACCCTTAACATCCAGATGAGGACGATGTTGATAACCAAAGGACCAATATTTTCCATTCTTGGTGTTTTATAAAAGGTAACTTATGTTCACTTATTATTGATAGCGGGAGTTGTTCAAATGTTGTGAGCAGTTATTTCGTGGATTCTTTAAAGTTACCTTGTACCAAGAACCCTAAGCCGTATCAACTTCAATGGCTTAATGAATGCTCGAAAGTTAAAGTTACAAAATAGAGAATTATGAGGATGAGGTCTGGTGTGATGTGGTCCCAATGCATGCGACACACTTGCTCCTTGGATGGCCTTGGCAATTTATCGTGATGTTACACACCAAGGTAAGCTCAATAGATACTCCATTGTGCTTAAAGGCTGAAAATTCACTTTTGCTCCTTTAAATCCCAATGATGTATACAGAGATCAATTAAAGATGATGAAACTTTGTGAGGGGGTAAGGGAGAAAGGACAAATACAAAAGATAGAGAGAAAAGAGGCTAGTAGTGAAAAAAGTCAAAATTTAAATGGCCCAAAGGTGAGTGAATCCGCAAGTGGTAAAACTAGAGTGAAAATTTTGATGGCAACAAAAAAGATGTGCGGAGAGCCCTACTCAATAAACAGCCTTGTATCCTTGTGAAGTTTAGGCAAAACTATTTATCTTTATCTAACATTAACAAAAATTTGCCTAGTGCGTTTCAGTGTCTTTTGTAGGATTATGAGGTTGTTTTTAGTGAGGCTCCTAAAGGTTTACCACCTTTACGTGGGATAGAGCATCAAATTGACTTAGTACCCGGAGCTTCAATACCAAATTGACCAGCCTATAGAAGCAATCCCGAGGAGACAAAGGAATTGCAAAGGCAAGTTGAGGAGTTACTAGACAAAGGGTACATTCGTGAGAGCCTAAGCCCTTGTGCCGTTCCTGTCTTATTGGTACCAAAGAAAGATGGTATGTATAGAATGTGTGTTGATTGCCGCCCAATCAACAAAATAACGGTAAAGTATAGACATCCAATTCCTCGACTTGATGATATGCTTGATGATTAACATGGTTCAATTATATTTACTAAAATTGGTTTAAAAAGCGGTTATCATCAAATTCGAATGAGGGAAGGGGATGAATGGGAAATAGCCTTTAAAACAAAATTTGGATTGTATGAATGGTTAGTTATGCCTTTTCCCCTTTCTAATGCACCGAGTACATCTATGAGATTAATGAATCACGTTTTAAGGCTTCACTTGGGTAAATTTGTAGTAGTTTACTTTGATGATATTTTAATTTACTCCAAGACATTAGATGATCATGTTTTCCATGTTAGAACCGTTTTAGATATTCTGCGAGCTAAAAAATTGTTTGCCAACCTTGATAAATGCACATTTTGTTGTGATAAGCTAAAATTTTTAGGTTTCATAGTCAGTGCTCAAGGTATTCATGTTGATGAGGACAAAGTCAAGGCAATCAAGGAGTGGCCGACTCCTAAATCGGTAACTGAGGTGAGATCTTTCCATTGTTTAGCTAGTTTTTATAGACAATTTGTGAAAGATTTCTCCACTATTGCTGCCCCATTAACAGAGGTTATCAAAAAATCCGTGGGTTTCAAATGGGGTGAAACTCAAGAAAAGGCTTTTTAGACCCTAAAAGCTAAGTTATGTTTGCTCCTCTTCTTAAATTACCTGATTTTACTAATACTTTTGAATTGAGTGTGATACTTCAGGAATTGGCATTGGCGCCATTTTAGTGCAAGATAAGCAACCAATTGCTTATTTTATTGAAAAATTGAATGGTGCACAATTAAACTACTCAACTTATGATAAAGAACTTTTGGCATTGGTTTGTGAACTTCAAGTATGGCAACATTATTTGCTGCCCAATGAATTTGTCATACATACAGATCATGAATCCCTCAAGTGGTTAAATGGACAAGGTAAGTTGAGTAAACGACATGCCCGATGGGTAGAATTCATTGAAACATTCCCTTATGTGATAAAATATAAAACAAGTAAAGATAATGTAGTTGCGGATGCTTTGTCTAGACGATATGTTTTAATAACTACATTAAATGCTAAAGTATTAGGGTTTGAGCGTATTAAGGAATTATATAATGATGATGCTGGTTTCGGCCATATCTATAGAAATTGTGGACATACTACTTTTGAGAAGTTTTATCTCATAGATGGCTTTCTTTTTTGTATAAACAGGTTATGCATACCAAAGTGTTCCATGCAAGACTTATTAATGCATGAGGCTCATAGTGGGGGTTTAATGGGACATTTTGGTGTGGCCAAAACACTAGACATCTTGCAAGAACACTTCCATTGGCCACATATGAAGAAGGATGTCGAAAAGGTATGTTCTAAGTGCATTACATGCAAACAAGAAAAATCGAAGGTAATGCCTCATGGCCTTTACACTCATTTACCGATTCCTACTTCGCCATGGGTAGACTTATCCATGGATTTTATTCTAGGTTTGCCACGAACTAAGAAAGGAAGAGATAGTATATTTTTTGTTGTTGACAGTATTTCCAAGATGACACATTTTATTCCTTGTCACAAAATAGATGATGCTACACATGTGGTAGACTTATTTTTTAAAGAGGTGGTATGACTTCATGGCATCCCTAAAACAATTGTTTTTGACAGAGATGTCTAATTCCTTAGCCACTTTTGGAAGGTATTATAGGGTAAGCTTGGTACGAAATTACTTTATTCAACTACATGTCACCCCCAAACCGATGGCCAAACTGAATTAGTTAATCGAATATTAGGAGCCTTATTACGATTTGTTGTGGGAAAAAACATTAAATTTGGGAAGAATGTCTACCATTTGTCAAATTTGCATATAATAGATCTATTCATTCTACAAATGGTTATTCTCCATTTGAACGTGTTTATGGTTTTAACCCACTAACAGTACTTGATCTTGCACCATTACCACTTGAACATATTGTTAATTTAGATGGCGAACAGAAAGCTGAGTTGGTGAAATCCTTACACGAGAAGGCTAGGCAACGAATAGCCAAAACAAATGACGTCAACACCAACAAAGAAAACAAGGGGCGCAAACGTGTTGTCCTTGAACCCGGAGATTGGGTTTGGGTCCATATGAGGAAAGAATGATTTCCTACAAAAAGAAAGACCAAGTTGGACCAAAGGGGCGATGGGCCTTTCCATGTACTCGAGCGGATCAACGATAATGCATACAAAATTGATCTACCCGGTGAGTACAATGTAAGTTCTACTTTCAATGTGGCTAACTTATCTCCATTTGATTTTTTAGATTCGAGGATGAATCTTTTTGAGGAAGGGGGAATGATACGAGTCACAAAGGCCCAACTTAAGCTCCAGAACGTGATGGGCTCAAATTACCACAAGGCCCAATAACGAGGTCAAAGGCCAGACAAATGTGTTCAAAACTAAATGGAACAATTCAACAATTTATTAGCAAGGCCTTTGATGCATACACGAAGGAAAAAGAAAATCAAGATTCACTTTCTTGTTTTCAAGAAAATCAAGAAACCGAATCTTGGTCCAATTTTGCTGTTTAGAGCGATTTCAAGAATCAAGAAAATCAAGATTTCAAATCTTGGAAATCTTGGTCCAAGAAATCGAATCTTGCAGTTAAGGCGTATTGGATCTCCGTTACGAGCATCAACGAACCAATTTCGGAAAGAAACAGACTACAAGCCCAAGTTCTTGAAGGTAAGGCCCAATAAGATGTTCCAAGCCCAATCAAGAAAGTTAAATGAGACTTAGTTGAAAATCAGGCCAAATTGTCAAAGTGGCCCAATTTGTAAAATTTTATTTCTTTAAATACCTAGTTTAATTTTTAGACTTTATGATTAATGCCTATGTAAAAAAATTAAGACCAAGCAGCCCATTAAATGCCTTGGCCGAATTTTTCCCTCTAAATTTAATAATTAGGTTTTTTTTAGTTTTCTAATAAGATTAGGAAAATAGTAAGAAGGCCTATTAATAGGCTTGGCCGGCCACCTTGTGAAAACACTTGAATAATACATTGAAATCAAATTTGTTTTGTTGAGTGAAAATTCTCTTTGAGTTCTCCAAGGATTCTCTCTTGAGTTTTCTTTAGAAGGAGTTTTAACAATCTTTTTCGATAGAGGGTTGCACGCGGACCAAGGTCGAGTTGCCAAGTCACGAGAAAATTCCAAAGAAAGCTTTAGACAATCGGATCTGAAATGAAACAAAGAAATCAAACTTATCAGTACCAGATCTGAAACGAAAACACTAAAACCGTGGATAATTAGCTAATAATTAGAACATGAATTAATATGGTTCCTTGGAGGCCAAGAAATGAGATCTAAGTAGCAAGAACGACTCTCCAAGCTGAATCTGAACTGGAGAAAACGAAACAGCAACTTAAACTCAAGTGATTAAGAAACCAAATCAGAATAGGAAATAGAGTACTTGGGCGGCAAGAAATCTGAAAAAAAAATGATTAACGAACGGTTCTTGATGTCAAATGTGGTGCAAAGATAGATCTTGAACTTTGGGAATGGTCGAAACGAACAAGAACAATAAAATCTGAAACGAAACAGCAAGACCAATGTAGAATCAATTAGATCTGAAATTAAAATAATAAAAACAATAAAAGAGGGGTTTGGACGGCAAGAAAGATGGGTTTGGAGAATCAAAACATTTCTTTATGTCCAAGGGTGGTACCGATCAGATTCTTGAAGGTTGAACGGGGCTGGAAATGCAATAAGAGAACGTAAACAAGTTAGATAATGAAATCGTCACAAGCAGAAATTAAAAAGAGATTGAATAGCAAGAAAATAAAGATAAAGTCCTAAGAAGCCTTGAAATCCATAAAGATTTCACAACTCCCTTCAAACAGCTCTAATCTTCCCTCCAATGAAGAACAATGGCAAGAAGAAGGCTGAAGATGGCTCCCACAATATAAAAGACAGTTAAAACTACTTCTAAAGAAAACTCAAGAGAAATTTCTTGGAGAAAAACTCAAGAGAATTTGTAAGCAATCAAAATCTGATTTCAAGTGTATTGTTGTATGTATGGCCGGCCAAGCCTTACATATATATAGGCCTCTATTATTTTCCTAACCTATTAGAAAACTAAAACTAAAAAAAAACTCCTAATTATTTCATTTAAAGGGCAATTCGGCCAATGGCTTTTAATTTGGCCTCTTGGACTGAATATACATAGTAATTAATTTATAAAGTCTAAAATTGAAACTAAGTATTTAAAGAATTAAAATTTTACAAATTGGGCTACTATGACAATTTGTCTTGATTTTCAACTAAGTCTGATTTAACTTTCTTGATTGGGCTTGGAACATCTTATTGGGTCTTGCCTTCAAGAACTTGGGCTTGTAGTCTGTTTCCTACCAAAATTGGTTCGTTGATGCTCATAACGGATATCCAATGCGCCTTAGCTGCAAGATTCGGTTTCTTGGACCAAGACTTCAAAGATTTGAAATCTTGATTTTCTTGATTCTTGAAATCGCTCCAAATAGCAAAATTGGACCAAGATTTTGTTTCTTGATTTTCTTGAAAACAAGAAAGTGAATCTTGATTTTTTTTTCCTTCGTGTACACATCTAAGTCATTGCTAATAAATTCTTGAATGGTTCCATTTAGTTTTGAACGCATTTGTCTAGCCTTTGACCTCGTTATTGGGCATTGTGGTAATTTGAGCCCATCACGTTCCTGAGCTTGAATTGGGCCTTTGTGACTCGTATCATTACCCCCTTCCTCAAAAAGATTCATCCTAGAATCAGAAAAATCAAATGGAGATAAGTCGGCCACATTGAAAGTAGAACTCAAATTGTACTCACCGGGTAGATCAATTTTGTAGGCATTATCGTTGATCCGCTCGAGTACTTGGAAAGGCCCATCTCCCCTTAGGTCCAACTTGGTCTTTCTTTTTATAGGAAATCGTTCTTTCCTCATATGGACCCAAACCTAATCTCCGAGTTCAAGGACAACCCATTTGCGCCCCTTGTTTGCTTTGTTGGTGTTGACGTCATTTGTTCGCCAACTCAGCTTTTTGTTCGCCATCTAAATTAACAATATGTTCAAGTGGTAATGGCGCAAGATCAAGTACTCTTAGTGGGTTAAAACCATAAACAAGTTCAAATGGAGAATAACTAGTTGTGGAATGAATAGACCTATTATATGCAAATTCAACAAACGGTAGACATTCTTCCCAATTTTTAATGTTCTTTCTCACAACAGATCGTAATAAGGCTCCTAGGATGCGATTAACTAGCTCAGTTTGGCCATCGGTTTAGGGGTGACATGCAGTTGAATAAAGTAATTTCATACCAAGCTTAGGCCACAATACTTTCCAAAAGTGGCTAAGAAATTTGACATCTCTGTCAGAAACAATTGTTTTAGGGATGCCATGAAGTCTTACCACCTCTTTAGAAAATAAGTCTGCCACATGTGTAGCATCATCTGTTTTGTGACAAGGAATAAAATGTGTCGTCTTTGAAAACCTGTCAACAACAACAAATATACTATCTCTTCCTTTCTTTGTTCGAGGCAAACCTAGAATAAATTCCATGGATAAGTCTACCCATGGTGAAGTAGGAATCGGTAAAGGAGTGTAAAGGCCATGAGGCATTACCTTCGATTTTGCTTGTTTACATGTAATGCACTTAGAACATACCTTTTCGACATCCTTCTCCATATGTGGCCAATGGAAGTGTTCTTGCAAGATGTCTAGTGTTTTGGCCACTCAAAAATGTCCCATTAAACCCCCACTATGGGCCTCATGCATCAATAAGTCTCGCATGGAACACTTTAGTATGCATAACCTGTTTATACGAAAAAGAAAGCCATCTACGAGATAAAACTTCTCAAAAGTAGTATGTCCACAATTTCTATAGATATGGCCAAAATCAACATCATCATTATATAATTCCTTAATATGCTCAAACCCTAATACCTTAGCATTCAATGTAGTTATTGAAGCATATCGTCTAGACAAAGCATCCGCAACTACATTATCTTTACCTATTTTATATTTTATCACATAAGGGAATGTTTCAATGAATTCTACCCATCGGGCATGCCGTTTACTCAACTTACCTTGTCCCTTTAACCACTTGAGGGATTCATGATCTGTATGTATTACAATTCATTGGGCAGCAAATAATGTTGCCATACTTGAAGTGCACGAACCAATGCCAAAAGTTCTTTATGATAAGCTGAGTAGTTTAATTGTGCACCATTCAATTTTTCACTAAAATAAGAAATTGGTTGCTTATCTTGCATTAAAATGGCACCAATGCCAATTCCTGAAGCATCACACTCAAGTTCAAAAGTATTAGTAAAATCAGGTAATTTAAAAAGATGAGCAAACATAACTTAGCTTTTAGGGTCTAAAAAGCCTTTTCTTGAGTTTCACCCCATTTGAAACCCACAGATTGTTTTATAACCTCTGTTAACGGGGGAGTAATAGTAGAGAAATCTTTCACAAATCGTCTATAAAAACTAGCTAAACCATGGAAAGATCTCACCTCAGTTACCGATTTAGGAGTCGGCCACTCCTTGATTGCCTTGACTTTGTCCTCATCGACATGAATACCTTGAGCACTGACTATGAAACCTAAAAATATTAGCTTATCATAACAAAATGTGCATTTATCAAGGTTGGCAAACAATTTTTCATCTCGTAGAATATCTAAAACGGTTCTAACATGGAAAACATGATCATCTAATGTCTTGGAGTAAATTAAAATATCATCAAAGTAAACTACTACAAATTTACCCAAGTGAAGCCTTAAAACGTGATTCATTAATCTCATAAATGTACTCGGTGCATTAGAAAGGCCAAAAGGCATAACTAACCATTCATACGATCCAAATTTTGTTTTAAAGGCTGTTTTCCATTCATCCCCTTCCTTCATCCGAATTTGATGATAACCGCTTTTAAAATTAATTTTAGTAAATATAATCGAACCATGTAATTAATCAAGCATATCATCAAGTCTTGGAATTGGATGTCTATACTTTACCATTATTTTGTTGATTGGGTGGCAATCAACACACATTCTATACGTACCATCGTTCTTTGGTACCAATAAGACAAGAACGGTACAAGGGCTTACGCTCTCACGAATGTACCCTTTGTCTAGTAACTCCTCAACTTGCCTTTGCAATTCCTTTGTCTCATCGGGATTGCTTCTATAGGCTGGTCAATTTGGTATTGAGGCTCCAGGTAGTAAGTCAATTTGATGCTCTATCCCACGTAAAGGAAGTAAACCTTTAAAGGTCTCACTAAAAACATCCTCATAATCCTGCAAAAGACACTGAAACACACTAGGAAAATTTTCGTTAATGTTAGATAAAGATAAATAGTTTTGCTTAAACCTCACAAGGATACAAGGCTGTTTATTGAATAGGGCTCTCCACACATCTTTTTTTGTTGCCATCAAATTTTTCACTCTAGTTTTACCACTTGCGGATTCACTCACCTTTGGGCCATTTAAATTTTGACTTTTTTCACTAGTAGCCTCTTTTCTCGCTGTCTTTTGTATTTCTCCTTTCTCCCTTACCCCCTCACAAAATTTCATCATCTTTAATTGATCTCTGTATACATCATTGGGATTTAAAGGAGCAAAAGTGAATTTTCAACCTTTAAACACAAGGGAGTATCTATTGAGCTTACCTTTAAGTGTGCCGCATGCATTGGGACCACATCACACCATACCTCATTCTAATAATTCCCGAGCTTAAAAGTGATCAAGGACTGTTTTGTAACTTTAACTTCCGAACATTCATTCAGCCATTGAATGTGATATGGCTTAGGGTGTTTGGTACAAGGTAACTTTAAAGAATCCACCAAATAACTGCTCACTACATTCGAACAACTCCCACTATCAATAATAAGTGAACATAAGTTACCTTTTTTAAAACACCTAGAATGGAAAATATTGGTCCTTTGATTATCAACATCGTCTCTCATTTGGATGTTAAGGGTGAGGCGGAATACAAGGACCTCATTATGGTCATTATTCTCATCGTCGTCTTGACCAATTCTAGACATCTTATTTTAAAACCTGCAAAACAAACACTCAACACTCAAAAAAAATTAACAAACCTCACCGTTAATCACTTAAAAGGAAAATCAAATTCTTAAAGAGTTAGAATTCAGTATTGTGAGTTCTTTAGTAGAGTCTATATCAATCAATTTGGAAAGTGTATGAACCGTAACTACCAAAGAATCTTAATTGCACTAGGAGTCCAAAAAGTGACGAGACTCCAATTGATTTGTGTCGCATCGAGGAAGAATTGTGCACGCTTTTAAATCCTACTAACACAAGAAACAAGAAGGTGTTAGATAGTGTAAAGGAAGAATAAAGGCAAAACAAATGAAAACCTACAGCTAAGAATCAATAAAAATTGATGAAACCCGAAAACCCGAAAAACTGAGGAGTAACTTGACAACTTCACTCGAGGTGTTCCTGATCTTCAAAAATCATGAAATTTAAACTGGAATGTTCTTAAAAATTGTATATTTGATCTAGAAAGTTTTGACACTAAACTCAACCCGCTGAATATTTTTTTAAAATTTTTACTTAATTTTGTCTTTTTCAAAATTTTTGACTTTTTCTACTGATTTTTTTGTGGAAAATATTTTTTAATATTCTATCACAGTGCCAAAAATATGCATGTAAAATGTCAGACCAATCAAAAAATGTTTACCCACTCAAATGAATTTTTTTCCAAAAATTTTTTCGGGTAAAAACTGCTGTTTAATGTTTTTAAAAGGAGACCGGTTTAGAAATCACCCAAGAACACTCAAAACACCCAAAATCTGATACCAAAGGAGAGAGGGTTGTGTGCAGACCAAGATCGAGTTTCCAAGTCACGAGAAAATTCCTAAGAATGCTTTAGACAATCGGATCTTAAACGAAACAAAGAAATCAAACTTATCAGTCCAGATCTA
Source organism: Gossypium hirsutum (assembly GCF_007990345.1). Lineage (NCBI taxonomy): Eukaryota > Viridiplantae > Streptophyta > Magnoliopsida > Malvales > Malvaceae > Gossypium > Gossypium hirsutum. Next base: position 31,247,372 of record NC_053439.1, on the reverse strand, counting down.
AAACAAAAACCCTAAAACCATGGATAATTATCTAATAATCAGAACACGAATTAATATGGTTCCTTGGAGGCCAATGTAACAGCCCAAAATTGACCCTAGTCGGGAAGTGGTTTCGGGACCACAAAACCGAGTCATAAAAATAATTAATTTCCATATTCTATGCTTATTTTGTGTGTACATGAGTATGTGGAAGTTTCATTCTCCAATTTTGCCAATTGCATGAGAAATTATTAAATAGGGATCGATATGAGACATGGTGAAAATATGATAGGCTAATTTAAAATGGTCTATTAATGCATGTTGTGAAAATGATGGGTTTGCATGTCAAATTACCCAAAATTTGAGCTAGTGGTTGGCCATGCTATGGGTGGAAACATGTTGGGAACATGTTGGCCTAGTGAGGTATGTAGGAAAAAAATAAAATAAGGAGTATGGGTAATAAAGAAAGGAAAAACAAAAAAATGAGTGGTTGTTTCCCCCCCCATTGCCGTGAGCTAAAGAAAGGAAAAGAAAAACTTGTTCATCCTTTTTCATCCTCTTTTGACCGAAAATTCTAAGGGAGGAGGAAGGAGTTCTTGCTTCATGTTTGGTTTGGAAGAGAATTAGGAGGAAGTTTGGCCATGCATGTAACTAGATTGAGGTATGTTTGATATTATTCTTTGAGATTCATGTATATTTTAAGTTGTAAGTTTGAAATCTACCTAGCCATGGTTCAAACTTTGTTAAATGATGGAGATAATATTCGGCCATGCATGTTACATTCTTGGTTGGTATTTTGATGTTTGATGTTGTGGTGATGAGGCATGAAGATGAGTTAAGATTCGGCCTAGGTGGAGTTTGTGTTAATGCCATTGCATGCTAAATATGAAGCTTGTTAATATGCATGTGATGGTGGATTGATGATTCTTGAATCTCTTTTTTTTTAGCATTTTTGAGAGAGCACATATGTGCATTGGTTGCTAGATGAAGAATCGGCTAGCAAGTTGTGTGCTAAGGCCGAATATAATTTTTGTAGGTTAATGAGTAATGCATGTGCTAAATTGATGGAAAGGGAGAGGATGCTTTACTAGTGTATAAATGATATAAAGATTTTAGAAATTATTTTTGCTTAGGTGTATGTATGATTAGGTATATTCGGCCATATGAGTAAATATATAGATGATGTTAAATTTGATTATGTATAATGGGCCATATAGGGTACACATTGTGATATTAACTTTGATTCTCCATAATTGATCAAGTGGGTGATTAGTAAGGGTGATTGCCGAATATACTAACATACATATGCATGTGTCATTGGATTGTAAATATTTAGCAAGGCGGTTAAACTAGTTGATTTATTGATTAAGCTCAAGGAGTTAAAGGAGGAGAATCGAGCAAAGGCAAAGAAAAGATCATCGAGTAGCCGAGTTGGAACCATCTTACCCAACACAAGTAAGTCATTAAGCATATCTTTGGTATTGATTTAAAGGATCGTAATACCTATACCATTGTGTTTAATGAGATGAAATGTATACAAATGTATGTGTAAGTAGAGATGAAATTTGTCGAATGTAAAAAGGAAGTGAAGCCTATTGAGTGGCTGGTTTTCGGCACTAAGTGTGCGGGCAATAAGTGTTCACGGTCATGAGATTGGCACTAAGTGTGCGGGTTTAAATTGTACAGCACTAAGTGTGCGAGTTTAAAGTACATGGCACTAAGTGTGCGTGGTTGATTATTAAGCACTATGTGTGCGAACCCAATATATATTTTCTATAAATTATTTACATTAAGGGTGCGACCTTACCGAGTCGATTTTGGACAGCGGAAAAGGTAAGTGTGCGAACTTGAAATGCATGGCACTAAGTGTGTGAGTTTAAAGTGCATGGCACTAAGTGTGCGTGGTTGATTATTAAGCACTATGTGTGCGAACCCAATATATATTTTCTATAAATTATTTACATTAAGGGTGCGACCTTACCGAGTCGATTTTGGACAGCGGAAAAGGTAAGTGTGCGAACTTGAAATGCATGGCACTAAGTGTGTGAGTTTAAAGTGCATGGCACTAAGTGTGCGCGGTTGATTATTAAGCACTATGTGTGCGAACCCAATATATATTTTCTATAAATTATTTACATGAAGGGTGCGACTTTACCGAGTCAATTTTGGACAGCGGAAAAGGTAAGTACCTTGAGTTCATGGCTAATAGGCGCTATGTTTATATTTGGAGTTGAGCTTGGTAAGTTTTGAACCTATGTGACGATTATAGTTGAAGTCACGTACATAAGGTTCATTGTGGAATAGGTGAAAGTTCGTTTAATTGTATGATTATAACGAAAATAAAATGATGTATGAAAGGCCAATGTAGGACTTGGTATGAGATTGAACCATAGGGTTTAAGGAACTATGGTATAGTTTGGTATGGATGGAGTACTTAACCTCATTTCATTGTTTCCTGTTGTGATAATTTTATTAATGGATGGTTGTGGAATGCTTATGGCTTACTGAGTTATATACTCATTCGGTGTTTGCTTGTCACCTATTCTAGGTTTCTTGGACTCGTCTCTTTTTGCGTGATCGTGCCGTCGTCGAAGTCATCACACCGGCTAGCAAGTTTTGGTACTTTCTTCTTAGTCGGCTTAGGAGAACATTTCGGCATGTATAGACTATTATGTTGTGTTTGAACTTTGGTATGTAAACTTTTAGCCATGCGAAAATGGCATAAATGTTCGGTTGGGTTTGGTTTCATAACGTTAGGTCGTAAATCTTGATAATTCGACCTTTTTATGCCATATGTCATGGTTGATTATTTTGGTGTTAAAATTCATGATATGGCAATAGTGTAGTAGGGGGATGTTTGACAATGATTAGCCTTTGGCATGGCTAGTCATGATCATAATTTGTGATATGTATGACGAATTACTAGTTAGATCAAGGAGAAATCACGAAATGGGCATAGTTGCTTTCGTAACAGATGCTTGCAGCAGCAGTGACGTGAGATTGAAAAATCACTAAAAATAGTAGGAGTGGAATAAATTGATGAATAAATTATGTATTCGAAGCTCGATGAGTCTATTTTCATATACAAGCAACAAAAAGATCATATGGACAGTATGTTAAGAGATATTCAGGTTCTCGTGAGACAGGGCCAGAACGGTTTCTGGATTCCCTGTTCCGACTTTGGAAATTCATTATAAATTAACCAGAGACAATTAGGAGTCATAACATATATGGATAGATTCCTCTCTGAGTCTAGTTTCTATAGAAACAAACGACATCAGTATTGAAGCTCTGTGCAGGGAGATATCCAGGTCGTAATGCGCAAAGGGCAGTGTAGTCGATCCCTGTAACATGGGAGACTTTTACTAATAAACTGTACTAATTGGCCCAACCAAAAATTCTAGAAAAAAATATGTAGATGGGAATATGAGTCTAGTTTCAGGGAAAAATCACGAAACTGATTTTCGAGTTGTGAAACTCAAGATATGATTTTTAAAGCGACTAGTACGCAGATTAGCAGTGTCTGAGAAATATTTTTATAAAGGGTTTAAAGTCTGTTAACATCTCGTGTTCGACTCCGGTGTCGGTCTCGGGTTTGGGGTGTTACATTTGATTGGTATCAGAGCTATGGTTTAGTCGGTTCTAGGACTACCATAGCACGTATGAGTCTAGCTATACATGCCGAATGTTAATGTTTAACTGTGTGATGACTTCTGACGGTTAAAATTTATGTTTTGATTAGTAAATGGATCCCGGTGTAGAGAGAACCTTGGCGGATGACATTGAAAGTGTAGCGGCTGCTCCTGCACAAGGGACACCGCCTGTTGAACCTCAGTCATCTGTGAATAATCAAGGTGAGGGGGCTAAACAAGCCTTCTTTACCATGATGAATTAGTGGGTCGCGCAGTATGCCTGAACCAATCCGGCTGTCCAACAATTCCCGAATTTGAATAATCCACCCCCGGAGCCAGTAATGCCATCAGTTACTGATCCTGTGAGGCTGAGTAAGCCACTTGTAGACTTGATTAGGAAGCGCGGGGCTGAGGAGTTCAGGGCCATAGTTACTGATGATGCTGAAAGGGCCGAGTTCTGGCTTGATAACACCATTCGGGTGTTTGATGAACTGTCATGCACACCTGATGAATGTCTAAAGTGTGCTATATCCTTGTTGCGGGACTCAGCCTACTATTGGTGGAGGACCCTGATTTCCATAGTCCCAAACGAACGAGTAACTTGGGACTTCTTTCAGACGGAATTTCGAATGAAATATATTAGTCAACGGTTCATTGATCAAAAGCGTAAGGAATTCTTGGAACTCAAGCAAGGCCGTATGACAGTATCTGAATACGAACATGAATTCGTAAGACTCAGTAGGTATGCCCGGGAGTGTGTAGCTGATGAGGTTGCTATGTGCAAAAGATTCGAAGAAGGATTGAATGAAGATTTAAAGCTACTAATGGGTATTTTGGAAATAAAAGAATTCGTAACACTAGTCGAACGAGCCTGCAAGGCGGAAGAACTTGGAAAGGAGAAGAAGAAGGCTGAATTTGAAGCTAGAGACTATCGTAAAAGATCGACGGGTAAAGCTCCGTTCTCAGCCGTAAAGAAGTTCAGGGAGGACACTAATAAGTCGAGGACGACTGCGGGAATTTCCATCAGAGCAAGACCATCGACGGACTCCCGAGCTACTTCGGTAGCTAGTGTGGGCAATAATCGTCTAGAGAAACCTGAATGTCCCCAATGTGGAAGACGACACATAGGTGAATGTTGGGGTAAGTCTATTAACAGGGCTTGTTACGGATGCGGTTCGAAGGACCACTTCATTAGAGATTGCACGGAGCTTGATGAGAAGAATAAGATTCAAGGTGCAAGACCTAGTGGAGTGACAACTAGAGGTAGACCACCGAGAATTTTAGGAGGTAGGGGTGGTAGTCAGAGAGGGACCTCTGATACGGCTGTTCGAGCCGAGAACCGTACTCCTGCTAGAGCATATGCCATTCGCGCACGAGAGGAGGCATCCTCCCCTGACGTCATCACTGGTACCTTCACTCTCTTTGATACTAATGTGATTGCATTGATTGACCCTGGCTCTACTCATTCATCTGTATGCGAAACCTTAGCATCCAGTAAGACTCTACCTGTTGAGTCTACTGAGTTCGTAATTCGAGTGTCAAACCCTTTGGGTCAATGCGTACTTGTTGATAAAGTGTGTAAGAGATGCCCTCTAAAAATCCGAGAATCCTGTCTTCCGGCCGATTTGATGCTTTTGCCGTTTGACGAATTTGACGTTATTCTTGGTTTGGATTGGTTGACCGCGCATGATGCGGTTGTGAATTGCAAAAGCAAGACTATTGATTTGAGGTGCGCAAATAACGAGATAATTCGAATTGAGTCTACGGACTTCAGGGGGTTGCCAGCTGTAATATCAGCAATGTTGGCCCAGAAATATGTAAGAAAAGGGTGCGAAGCATACCTTGCGTATGTACTTGATGACAAAGAGTTAGAAAAGAAACCCGAATTTGTGCCGGTGGTTTGTGAATACCCGGATGTTTTTCCTGAAGAATTACCAGGTTTACCACCTGTTCGGGAGGTAGAGTTTGGTATTGAGCTTGTACCTGGGACTACGCCGATTTCGATAGCTCCGTATCGTATGGCACCAACCGAGTTAAAAGAGTTAAAATCTCAGTTGCAAGAATTGACGGATAGAGGTTTTGCTCGACCAAGTTTCTCACCTTGGGGTGCACCAGTATTGTTCGTGAAAAAGAAGGACGGAACCATGAGGTTGTGCATTGACTATCGTCAACTGAATAAAGTGACGATAAAGAACAAATATCCATTGCCGCGCATCGATGATTTGTTCGACCAACTGAAGGGAGCCTCAGTGTTCTCAAAAATAGATTTGAGATCGGCCTATTATCAGTTGCGAATTCGAGATTCGGACATACCCAAAACTGCTTTCAGAACGAGGTACGGTCACTACGAGTTCTTAGTGATGCCGTTTGGGCTCACTAATGCCCCTGCAGTATTTATGGATTTGATGAATCGGATCTTCAGACCATATTTGGATCGGTTCGTAGTTGTGTTCATTGATGATATCTTGGTCTATTCAAGAGATGAGATCGAACATGCTGAACACTTGAGATTACTGTTGCAAGTTTTGCGGGATAAGAAGTTATATGCTAAGTTCAGTAAGTGTGAGTTCTGGTTAAGAGAGGTTAGCTTCTTGGGTCATGTGGTATCCGCATCGGGTATTCGAGTTGACCCGAACAAAATCTCAGCCATACTTAACTGGAAACCTCCGAGAAATATTACTGAGGTTCGGAGCTTTTTGGGACTCGCCGGTTATTACCGACGATTTGTCAAAGGTTTCTCGATGATAGCCACACCAATGACGAAGCTACTTCAAAAGGATGCTAAGTTCGAATGGACGGAGAAATGTCAGAAAGGCTTCGATCAACTGAAAACTCATTTGACTGAAGCTCCAATTTTAGTGCAACCCGAATCAGGCAAAGAGTTTGTCATTTATAGTGACGCATCCCTACTCGGGTTGGGTTGCGTATTGATGCAAGAAGGCCGAGTTGTGGCCTATGCGTCGAGACAATTGAAGCCACACGAGAGAAATTATCCAACCCATGATCTCGAACTAGCCGCCATCGTATTCGCTTTGAAAATATGGCGACATTACTTGTTTGGCGAAAAGTGCCATGTATTTTCGGATCACAAAAGTCTCAAATATTTGATGACTCAAAGAGACTTAAATCTGCGACAAAGACGTTGGCTTGAGTTGTTGAAAGATTACGAGCTTGTCATTGATTACCACCCGGGAAAGGCTAATGTGGTTGCGGACGCCTTAAGCCGGAAATCGCTGTTTGCTTTACGAGCGATGAATATGCACTTGTCTGTTCTACCCGACAATGTGTTAGTAGCTGAATTAAAGGCCAAACCATCATTGATTCATCAAATTCGTGAAGCTCAGAAAGTCGACGATGAATTGGTTGCAAAACAGGCTGAATGTATTCCGAATATGGAATCCGAATTTCAAATTGATGATGACGATTTTTGAGGTTCAGAAGTCGGTTGTGTGTTCCAAGAAATTCAGAACTCATTTCGATGATTCTGAACGAAGCTCATTGTAGCCGAATGTCAATTCACCCGGGGAGTACGAAAATGTACAACGATTTGAAACGACGGTTTTGGTGGCATGGTATGAAACGGGACATCTCCGACTTTGTTTCGAGATGTTTAATATGTCAACAAGTCAAAGCGGAACATCAAGTGCCTTCAGGATTACTTCAGCCGATCATGATACCCGAGTGGAAATGGGATCGAGTCACAATGGACTTTGTGTCCGGACTACCATTGTCAACAAGTAAGAAGGATGCGATTTGGGTTGTTGTTGATAGACTGACTAAGTCGGCTCACTTTATCCCCGTGCGTACGGATTTTTCATTGGATAAACTAGCCGAATTGTATGTTTCTCAGATTGTGATATTACATGGAGTACCTATTTCTATCGTGTCGGATAGAGATCCGAGATTCACCTCGCGATTTTGGAAGAAATTGCAAGAAGCTTTGGGTACCAAGCTGCATTTTAGCACCGCTTTTCATCCCCAAACCGATGGTCAATCCGAGCGGATAATTCAGATACTCGAGGATATGCTGAGATGCTGCATCCTTGAGTTTAGTGGTTCATGGGAACGGTATGTACCTTTGATTGAATTCGCTTACAACAATAGTTTTCAATCAAGTATTAAGATGGCACCTTACGAGGCTTTGTACGATCGTAAATGCCGTACACCATTGTTTTGGACTGAGCTTGGTGAAAGTAAAATTTTCGGAGTTGATTTGATTAAAGATGCCGAACAGAAAGTAAAGGTAATCCGTGAAAGTCTGAAGGCAGCCACAGATCGTCAGAAATCGTATGCGGACTTGAAACGAAAGGACATTGAATATCAGGTGGGAGATAAAGTGTTCCTTAAAGTTTTGCCTTGGAAAAAGGTACTCAGGTTTGGCCGTAAGGGCAAGTTGAGCCCGAGATTCATTGGGCCGTACGAAATCTCCGAACGAGTTGGTCCGATTGCGTATAGATTGATTTTGCCCCCTCAGCTTGAAAAGATTCACGACGTCTTTCATGTTTCGATGCTTCGACGCTATCGATCTGATCCATCGCATATAATTAGCCCATCAGAGGTTGAAATTCAAGCCGATATGAGTTATGAAGAAGAACCGATACGTATCCTAGCTCGTGAAGTGAAGGAGTTGCGAAACAAAAGGGTTCCGTTAGTGAAGGTGTTATGGCTCAAACATGGGATCGAGGAAGCTACTTGGGAAACCGAGAGCTCGATGAAAGAACGATACCCAAACCTATTTACCGGTAAGATTTTCGGGGACAAAAATTTCTTAAGTGGGGGAGAGTTGTAACAGCCCAAAATTGACCCTAGTCGGGAAGTGGTTTCGGGACCACAAAACTGAGTCATAAAAATAATTAATTTCCATATTCTATGCTTATTATGTGTGTACATGAGTATGTGGAAGTTTCATTCTCCAATTTTGCCAATTGCATGAGAAATTATTAAATAGGGATCGATATGAGACATGGTGAAAATATGATAGGCTAATTTAAAATGGTCTATTAATGCATGTTGTGAAAATGATGGGTTTGCATGTCAAATTACCCAAAATTTGAGCTAGTGGTTGGCCATGCTATGGGTGGAAACATGTTGGGAACATGTTGGCCTAGTGAGGTATGTAGGAAAAAAATAAAATAAGGAGTATGGGTAATAAAGAAAGGAAAAACAAAAAAATGAGTGGTTGTTTCCCCCCCATTGCCGTGAGCTAAAGAAAGGAAAAGAAAAACTTGTTCATCCTTTTTCATCCTCTTTTGACCGAAAATTCTAAGGGAGGAGGAAGGAGTTCTTGCTTCATGTTTGGTTTGGAAGAGAATTAGGAGGAAGTTTGGCCATGCATGTAACTAGATTGAGGTATGTTTGATATTATTCTTTGAGATTCATGTATATTTTAAGTTGTAAGTTTGAAATCTACCTAGCCATGGTTCAAACTTTGTTAAATGATGGAGATGATATTCGGCCATGCATGTTACATTCTTGGTTGGTATTTTGATGTTTGATGTTGTGGTGATGAGGCATGAAGATGAGTTAAGATTCGGCCTAGGTGGAGTTTGTGTTAATGCCATTGCATGCTAAATATGAAGCTTGTTAATGATGCATGTGATGGTGGATTGATGATTCTTGAATCTCTTTTTTTTTACCATTTTTGAGAGAGCACATATGTGCATTGGTTGCTAGATGGGGAAGAATCGGCTAGCAAGTTGTGTGCTAAGGCCGAATATAATTTTTGTAGGTTAACGAGTAATGCATGTGCTAAATTGATGGAAAGGGAGAGGATGCTTTACTAGTGTATAAATGATATAAAGATTTTAGAAATTATTTTTGCTTAGGTGTATGTATGATTAGGTATATTCGGCCATATGAGTAAATATATAGATGATGTTAAATTTGATTATGTATAATGGGCCATAGAGGGTACACATTGTGATATTAACTTTGATTCTCCATAATTGATCAAGTGGGTGATTAGTAAGGGTGATTGCCGAATATACTAACATACATATGCATGTGTCATTGGATTGTAAATATTTAGCAAGGCGGTTAAACTAGTTGATTTATTGATTAAGCTCAAGGAGTTAAAGGAGGAGAATCGAGCAAAGGCAAAGAAAAGATCATCGAGTAGCCGAGTTGGAACCATCTTACCCAACACAAGTAAGTCATTAAGCATATCTTTGGTATTGATTTAAAGGATCGTAATACCTATACCATTGTGTTTAATGAGATGAAATGTATACAAATGTATGTGTAAGTAGAGATGAAATTTGTCGAATGTAAAAAGGAAGTGAAGCCTATTGAGTGGCTGGTTTTCGGCACTAAATGTGCGGGCAATAAGTGTTCACGGTCATGAGATTGGCACTAAGTGTGCGGGTTTAAATTGTACAGCACTAAGTGTGCGAGTTTAAAGTACATGGCACTAAGTGTGCGTGGTTGATTATTAAGCACTATGTGTGCGAACCCAATATATATTTTCTATAAATTATTTACATTAAGGGTGCGACCTTACCGAGTCGATTTTGGACAGCGGAAAAGGTAAGTGTGCGAACTTGAAATGCATGGCACTAAGTGTGTGAGTTTAAAGTGCATGGCACTAAGTGTGCGTGGTTGATTATTAAGCACTATGTGTGCGAACCCAATATATATTTTCTATAAATTATTTACATTAAGGGTGCGACCTTACCGAGTCGATTTTGGACAGCGGAAAAGGTAAGTGTGCGAACTTGAAATGCATGGCACTAAGTGTGTGAGTTTAAAGTGCATGGCACTAAGTGTGCGCGGTTGATTATTAAGCACTATGTGTGCGAACCCAATTTATATTTTCTATAAATTATTTACATGAAGGGTGCGACTTTACCGAGTCAATTTTGGACAGCGGAAAAGGTAAGTACCTTGAGTTCATGGCTAATAGGCGCTATGTTTATATTTGGAGTTGAGCTTGGTAAGTTTTGAACCTATGTGACGATTATAGTTGAAGTCACGTACATAAGGTTCATTGTGGAATAGGTGAAAGTTCGTTTAATTGTATGATTATAACGAAAATAAAATGATGTATGAAAGGCCAATGTAGGACTTGGTATGAGATTGAACCATAGGGTTTAAGGAACTATGGTATAGTTTGGTATGGATGGAGTACTTAACCTCATTTCATTGTTTCCTGTTGTGATAATTTTATTAATGGATGGTTGTGGAATGCTTATGGCTTACTGAGTTATATACTCATTCGGTGTTTGCTTGTCACCTATTCTAGGTTTCTTGGACTCGTCTCTTTTTGCGTGATCGTGCCGTCGTCGAAGTCATCACACCGGCTAGCAAGTTTTGGTACTTTCTTCTTAGTCGGCTTAGGAGAACATTTCGGCATGTATAGACTATTATGTTGTGTTTGAACTTTGGTATGTAAACTTTTAGCCATGCGAAAATGGCATAAATGTTCGGTTGGGTTTGGTTTCATAACGTTAGGTCGTAAATCTTGATAATTCGACCTTTTTATGCCATATGTCATGGTTGATTATTTTGGTGTTAAAATTCATGATATGGCAATAGTGTAGTAGGGGGATGTTTGACAATGATTAGCCTTTGGCATGGCTAGTCATGATCATAATTTGTGATATGTATGACGAATTACTAGTTAGATCAAGGAGAAATCACGAAATGGGCATAGTTGCTTTCGTAACAGATGCTTGCAGCAGCAGTGACGTGAGATTGAAAAATCACTAAAAATAGTAGGAGTGGAATAAATTGATGAATAAATTATGTATTCGAAGCTCGATGAGTCTATTTTCATATACAAGCAACAAAAAGATCATATGGACAGTATGTTAAGAGATATTCAGGTTCTCGTGAGACAGGGCCAGAACGGTTTCTGGATTCCCTGTTCCGACTTTGGAAATTCATTATAAATTAACCAGAGACAATTAGGAGTCATACTATATATGGATAGATTCCTCTCTGAGTCTAGTTTCTATAGAAACAAACGGCATCAGTATTGAAGCTCTGTGCAGGGAGATATCCAGGTCAGTGTAGTCGATCCCTGTAACATGGGAGACTTTTACTAATAAACTGTACTAATTGGCCCGACCAAAAATTCTAGAAAAAAATATGTAGATGGGCATATGAGTCTAGTTTCAGGGAAAAATCACGAAACTGATTTTCGAGTTGTGAAACTCAAGATATGATTTTTAAAGTGACTAGTATGTAGATTGGCAGTGTTTGAGAAATATTTTTATAAAGGGTTTAAAGTCTGTTAACATCTCGTGTTCGACTCCGGTGTCGGTCTCGGGTTCGGGGTGTTACAGCGAAGAAACGAGATCTAAATAGCAAGAATGACTCTCCAAGCTGAATCTGACCTGGAGAAAACGAAACAGCAAGTTAAACTCAAGTGATTAACAAACCAAATCAGAATAGGAAATAGAGTACTTGGGTGGCAAGAAATCTGGAAAAAAAATATGATTAACGAATGGTTCTTGTTGTCAAATGTGGTGCAAAGATAGATCTTGAACTTTGGGAATGGTCGAAACGAACAAGAACAATAAAATCTGAAACGAAACAGGAAGACCAATGTAGAATCAATTAGATCTGAAATTAAAATAATCAAAACAATAAAAGAGGGGTTTGGACGGCAAGAAAGATGTGTTTGGAGAATCAAAACATTTCTTGATGTCCAAGGGTGGTGCCGATCAGATTCTTGAAGGTTGAACGGGGCTGGAAACGCAATAAGAGAACTTAAACAAGTTAGATAATGAAATCGACACAAGCAGAAATTAAAAAGAGATTGAACAGCAAGAAAATAAAGATAAAGTCCTAAGAAGCCTTAAAATCCATAAAGATTTCACAACTCCCTTCAAACGACTCTAATCTTCCCTCTAATGAAGAGCGATGGCAAGAAGAAGGCTGAAGATGGCTCCCACAATCTAAAAGATTGTTAAAAATGCTTCTAGAGAAAACTTAAGAGAAGTTTCTTGGAGAAAAACTCAAGTGAATTTGCAAGCAATCAAAATCTGATTTCAAGTGTATTGTTGCATGTATGCCCGACCAAGCCTTACATATATATAGGCCTCTATTATTTTCCTAACCCTATTAGACAACTAAAACTAAAACTAAAAAAACTCCTAATTATTTCATTGAAAGGGCAATTCGGCCAAGGGCTTTTAATTTGGCCTCTTGGACTGAATATTTACATAGCAATTAATTTATAAAGTCTAAAATTGAAACTAAGCACTTAAAGAATTAAAATTTTACAAATTGGGCCACTTTGACAATTTGGCATGATTTTCAACTAAGTCTCATTTAACTTTCTGGATTGGGCTTGGAACATCGTATTGGGCCTTGCCTTCAAGAACTTGGGCTTGTAGTCCGTTTCCTATCGAAATTGGTTTGTTGATGCTCGTAACGGAGATCCAATGCACCTTAGCTGCAAGATTCGATTTCTTGGACCAAGACTTCCAAGATTTGAAATCTTGATTTTCTTGATTCTTAAAATCGCTCCAAACAGCAAAATTGGACCAAGATTCGGTTTCTTGATTTTCTTGAAAACAAGAAAGTGAATCTTGATTTTCTTTTTCCTTCGTGTACACATCTAAGGCCTTGCTAATAAATTCTTGAATGGTTCCATTTAGTTTTGAACGCATTTGTCTGACCTTTGACCTCGTTATTTGGGCATTGTGGTAATTTGAGCCCATCACGTTCCTGAGCTTGAATTGGGCCTTTGTGACTCGTATCATTTTTTATTGTGGGAGTCATCTTCAGCCTTCTTCTTGCCATTGTTCTTCATTGGAGGGAAGATTAGAGCCGTTTGAAGGGAGTTGTGAAATCTTTCTTGATTTCAAGGCTTCTTAGGACTTTATCTTTATTTTTCTTGCTGTTCAATCTTTTTAATTTTCTGCTTGTGTCGATTTCATTATCTAACTTGTTTAAACTCTCTTGTTGCATCTCCAACCCTGTTCAACCTTCAGGGATCTGTTCGGCATCAACCTTGGACAACAAGAAACGTTTTGATTTCACAAAACCCCTCTTTATTGCCGTCCAAACCCTAGATCTAATTGTTTTTGTGATCTGTAGAGTTTTTTTGAAATTAACTTGCTATCTTGTGTTCTTGTTTTCAGATTCGACTGTTCGGAACCTATCTTGAATTCTATTCCGTGTTCTTGGCTTCCAAGATTAGCTATCCATAAGTGTTTTTAATTCTTGGCTGATCTTTTATTGATTTGTGTATTTTCGTTTCAGATCTAATTGATTCTAAACTGAATTTTTTGTTTCATTTCAGATCCAAGCATTTAGAGTTTTCATAGGAGTTTCCCGTGACTTGACAACTCAATCTTGGTTCGTGCGTCCAAAGGAGCTATGTTTAAGTGAACCAACGCATCGGCTTGAGAACAAGTCACTTCGAAGAAGGGGGGATGATACGACCATGCCCCGAAAACGCCCTTGGTCCAGTTCATCAAGCGCCATTCGAAAACTTTCACAAGCTGAATTAACTTGTTCCAGCTCCATGGAGTTCAATTCGAGCTGATTCTAGCTCGTTGAGCTTAATTCGCTTTTATTTAATTTCATGCATTTTTAATTTGCTGGATTAAATTAAATGAGTGTGTTTATTAAATTTAGTTCAGCTCAAATAAGTGTTAGAATTAATTTTAGTTCAGCTTAAATAAGTGTTAGTAATTAATTTGTTTAAATCTGAACAAATTTAAGTATTTGTGTTTAATGTGTTTCATGCATGCTTTAATATGTTTTAGTTATTACATAGCATAAATAAGCCTGTTTCATTACATCTAATTAATGTGTCTTGTTTTTTATTTAATATGTCTAAATTCAGCTGAATTTTACTTTGTCTTGCTGCTGAATTCATTGTGTCTTGAGCTCATTCAATTTGCTGAAAGACCAAGTTGGATCCAAGAGGCGATTGGCCTTTCCAAGTACTCGAACGGATCAATGATAATGCATACAAAATTGACCTACCCGGTGAGTACAATGTAAGTTCTACTTTCCATGTGGCTGACTTATCTCCATTTGATTTTACAGATTCGAGGATGAATCTTTTTGAGGAAGGGGGAATGATATGAGTCACAAAGGCCCAATTCAAGCTCAAGAACGTGATGGGCTCAAATTACCACAAGGCCCAATAACGAGTTCAAAGGCCAGGCAAATGCGTATGAAACTAAATGGAATCATTCAAGACTTCATTAGCGAGGCCTTAGGTGCGTATACAAAGGAAAAAGAAAATCAAGATTCACTTTCTTGTTTTCAAGAAAATCAAGAAACCGAATCTTGGTCCAATTTTGCTGTTTTGAGCGGTTTCAAGAATCAAGAAAATCAAGATTTCAAATCTTGGAAATCTTGGTCTAAGAAACCGAATCTTGCAACTAAAGCGCATTGGATCTTAGTTACAAGCATCAATGAACCAATTTCGAGAGAGAACGGATCACAAGCCCAAGTTCTTGAAGACACAGCCCAATAAGATGTTCCAAGCCCAATCAAGAAGTTCAAACTAGACTTAGTTGAAAATTAGGCCAAATTGTCAAAGTGGCCCAATTTGTAAAATTTTATTTGTTTAAATACTTAGTTTAATTTTTAGACTTTATGATTAAATTCTTATGTAAAAAAATTCAGCCCATTAAAAGCCTTGGCCGAATTTCCCTTGAAGTTAATAATTAGGTTTTTTTTTAGTTTTCCTATTAGGGTTAGGAAAATAGATAGAAGGCCTATAATAAGGCTTGGCCGGCCACCTTATACACAATTACATTGAATTATATATTGAATTCATATTTTTTTTGTGGAGTGAAAACTCTCTTTGAGTTTCTCCATGAATTCTCTCTTGAGTTTACTTTTGATGTAATTTTAACAATCTTTTTTATTGTGGGAGCCATCTTCAGCCTTATTCTTGCCATTGTCCTACATTGGAGGGGAGATTAGAGCCGTTTAAAGGGAGTTTTGAAATCTTTCTCGATTTCAAGGCTTCTTAGGACTTTTCTTTATTTTCTTGGTATTTATTCCTCTTTAATTTTTCTGCTTGTGCTGATTCATTGATTAAATTGTTTTAATCTCTCTTGTTGCGTTTCCAGCCCTTTCAATCTTCAAGAATCTGTTCGGCACCAGTCTTGGGCATCAAGAATCATTCTTGATTCATAATTCTTCTTTTTATTGCCGCACAAAACCTAGGTCTACTTCAATTTGGGGTTTCGTGATCTGTCGAGTCTAATTTTTCTGTTTTGTGTTTACTTGTCAGATTCGGCTGATTGGAGACTTTTCTTGAAGTTTAATTTCGTGTTCTTGGCTTCCAAGAATCCCTATTAATAAGTGTTTCAGTTATTGGTTGTTTCTTTATTGTTTTGGGTGTTTCGTTTCAGATCTGTTGATTCTAAGTTTAATTTTCTGTTTCGTTTCAGATCCAAGCGTCTAGTGTTTTCATAGGAGTTTTTCGTGACTTGGCAACTCGATCTTGGTCTGCGCGTAACCCTCTATCAGTGATATACAGAGGGCAATTTCGTCGAGACAACCCGTTCTTGTACCTATGTATAAGGAAAATTGTTTGAACACTAACGAATTATTCAAAAACCTGCCTTCGTCTGTTTTGTCTCTCTTGTAGGATTTTCAAGATGTTTTTCCGAAAAAAACTCCGAGTTGACGTCCACCACTCCGTGGAATTGAACACCAAATTAACTTTGTACCCGAGGCTGTTATACCAAATTTTCCCACTTATAGAACCAATCTTGACGAGACCAAAGAGTTACAAAAACAAATTGGTGAATTGATGGACAAAGGTTACATTCGAGAAAGCCTTAGTCCTTGTGATACGATTCCACCCCGAGAACGACCATTGGTTTAGCCTACAAGCGAGGCTCATCATTTTTGCAAGCTGAACGTAGCTCAATTTCATTTCTTGGAGCTCCATTTAGCTCATTTCCAGCTTCTTCAAGCTCAATTAGCTCAAACTTAGCTCAAGGAGCTCGCTTTTAATTTTCGTTTAACTTGCTGGAATAAATAACTTTAGTTGCTGAATTAGTTAAATAATTAATTAGCTAATTTAATTAATAAAATCTGGACATACAAAATTTTGTGATAAATGTGTTTAATTAAATGTTATTAATGTGTCTAATTTTATTACATGCTTTAATGATGTCTAAGTCATAGCCGAATTTATGTTGTCCAAATCAAACATGTTTTAATTGTGTCCTAAGGGGTTGTCGAATTTAATGTACAGCATTTTAATGTTATTTACTACTGAATTTATTGTGTCTAAAATGCATTTGATTAATTTGCTGCAGGTGCACTACACTTGGACGTTCTAGGTACATGAAGGAATTAAAGAAGGTACATTCCCTTGGACGGCACCATGCATGGAACACATTTAAATTGGTGTGCTGATGGTTGATTATTCTAAGTGACTATTCGGCTAAGAGGATATGTTGTTTCCTACTCCCAAGCTATCCATTCAGCTGAACTTATTCCATTCACATTGCTGGACATAATTTCACATGCATTGGCTATTTGTTTCCAAGCTTTCACACCTTAAAAGACTGCTCAATATCTCTTAAATTGCTGGTCACTTTTCAGCAATAGTTGAAACTTAAATGAGCTCTTTTAAGCACATCAACCAAATCTAGCTGCCATGCATTTTCCAAGCTTCCAAGTACATTGCTTATTCTAGAAGCGGACCATTGGAGCTCCCTATTCAGCTGAACCTTACCAGCAAAATTAAATGAATTTTGTTTGCTTAATTTTTAAGAAAAACATTTGACTATTCGGCTAGCTTAGTCCTTGCTTATAAATAGTTGAAAATTTCATTTTGTGAAGGACTTTTGAACCTTAATGAATTGCTGTCTATTTGTGCAGAGATTTTCTTCTCTTAAAATTTCATCCAAAAACTTTGTTGACTTATCTGACTAGTTAGTGGCGTCAACCCGTTTTTGTTCAACCCAACTTATCACGATTTCATGTGGCGTTCAATCTAAATTATACCAAGGTTCCTATCTATTATAGATAGTGGGTCGAGTTTTCCCTATCCATCTCCTAAACAACTTTAGAACCTATAAGTTTTGGGTCAACCTTCAATCGAAGTGTTGGTTCACTCTTGTTCTTAAGTTACCATTTTAATTCTAATTACCGAGTTTTCTTTTATTTTACAATCAAGCCTCAATAATTCGATTAGCCATCTTATTCTTAAGTCTATCCTTGACATCCTTAAACCACATTTAGCTTAATATCTGACTTCATTCCATCTCAAATGATTCTTCTTTGGTTTAATGATCGGTAAACTATACGACTCGGATTAATCTACGAGGCTGGGGCGTATCACCTTGTGCTGTCCCCGTTCTTTTGGTTCCAAAAAAGATGGTACATGGAGGATGTCTGTTGATTGTCGTGCGGTGAATAAAATCACCATCAAATATCGTCATCCAATTCCTCGGCTAGACGATATGCTAGATCAACTAAGTGGAGCCAAATTGTTTTCTAAAATTGATTTGAAAAGAAGTTATCACCAAATCCGCATGCGAGAAGGTGACGAATGGAAAACGGCCTTCAAAACAAAACACAGTTTGTATGAGTGGTTGGTCATGCCATTTGGCTTAACCAACGCTCCTAGCACTTTCATGAGATTAATGAACTATGTCTTAAGATTTTTCATTGGTAAGTTTTGTGTTGTTTATTTTGATGACATCCTTATATATAGCAAATCATTGGAAGAACATTTGGAGCATCTCAAATCTGTATTGGAGGTTCTACATAAAGAAACTCTCTATGCTAATTTCAAGAAATGCACTTTTTGTTCTGATCAAGTTATTTTTCTTGGCTTTGTAGTTAGTTCGAAAGGTTTGGAAGTGGATCAAGAGAAGATAAAGGTTGTTCGAGAGTGGCCGAGACCCACAAATATTAGCCAAGTGAGGAGTTTTCATGGTTTGGTGAGTTTTTGTAGGCGATTTGTGCCTCATTTCAGCTCCATCGCCGCACCATTGACGAGTGTCATTAAGAAAAATTTGACGTTTCATTGGACTGATGAAAAAGAGAAGTCTTTTAATGAAATTAAAGATTGTCTTACTAATGCACCTCTACTTGCACTACCTGATTTTTCTAAAACCTTTGAGCTTGAATGTGATGCATCAGGTGTGGGAATTGGCGCTGTTCTAACCCAAGACAGAAGGCCCATTGCTTATTTTAGTGAAAAACTTAATGGCGCATCACTTAACTATCATGTTTACGACAAAGAAATGTACGCCTTAATACGAGCTCTTAAAACGTGGCAACATTATCTTTGGCCAAAAGAGTTCATCATTCATTCTTATCACGAATCATTGAAGTACATCAAGGGCAAACACAAGTTGAACAAGCGTCATGCCAAATGGGTTGAGTACGTTGAATCCTTCCCTTACGTTATTAAGTACAAAAAATGTAAAGATAACATTGTCGCCGATGCTCTTTCGCGAAGGTATACATTATTAAATTTTCTTGAATCGAATTTTCTTTGTTTCCAATTTTTGAAGGATTTGTATACTAATGATGTTGATTTTGGAGAAATTTATTCTGCTTGTAAGTATTTTTCCTTTGAGAATTACTATAGATATGATGGTTTCTTTTTTAAGGAAAAGAGGCTTTGTGTTCCACAAGGCTCTGTTCGTGAATTACTAGTCCATGAAGCACATAGTGGAGGACTTATGGGACATTTCGGTGTTCGTAAAACTTTAGCAACTCTCAATGAGCACTTCTACTAGCCTAGAATGAAACGAGATGTTGAACGAGTTTTTGAAAGGTGTTTAACATGCAAACAGGCCAAATCAAAGGTTCAGCCGCACGGTTTGTATACCCATTTACCTTTTCCCGAAGGTCTTGGATGGATATATCCATGGATTTTGTCCTTAGATTACCTAAAACAAAAACGGGAAAAGATTCTATTTTTGTTGTAGTAGATCGATTCTCTAAAATGGCCCATTTTATCGCCTGTAAAAAAACTGATGATGCCGTTCATGTTTCCAACCTTTTCTTTAGGGACATTGTACGATTGCATGGGCTACCGTGAACCATTGTCTCCGATGATCATACAAAATTTCTTAGCCACTTTTGGAGGTCTTTGTGGAGTAAATTTGGGACTAAGTTATTATTTTCGACCACCTGTCATCCTCAAACGGATGGACAAACGGAGGCAGTCAACCGAGTCCTATCTACTCTATTTAGAACCGTTATTCAAAAGAATTTGAATTCTTGGGAAGAATGTTTACCGCACGTTGAATTTGCTTACAATCGATCAATCCATACAGAGACCCAACATACACCTTTTGAAATTGTTTACGGTTTTAATCATTTGACTCCCCTAGATTTAATTTCTCTTCCTAACGACCAATTGATACATGTTGATGCTAGGTAAAAGGCCGACTTTGTGAAAAATCTACATCGAAAGGTACGGACCAACATTGAAGCTAAAGCTGAATCCTATGCTAAACAAGCCAACAAAGGACGAAAAAGAGTAATTTTTGAACCCGAAGATTGGGTTTGGGTTCATATGCATAAGGAACATTTTCGAACTCAAAGAAGGTCCAAATTATTACTGAGAGGAGATGGTCCCTTTCAAGTTCTCGAATGTCTAAATGATAATTCATATAGACTTGATTTGCCTAGTGAACATCATGTTAGTGCCAGCTTTAATGTCACTGACTTATCTCCCTTTGAAACCGATTTCGACTTGAAGACAAGTCATTTTGAAGAAGGGGGGAATGACGTGACCACATCCCAAGCTCCACCAATCCCTCATTTTGATTCCATCGAACTCCTAAAGGGACCAATGACTCAAGCTCGATCCAAGCGACTTCAAGAAGCTGTCTACACATTATTTCATAGATTTTGGCAGGAAGATCAGCTTGCTATCGAAGGGAAGGCTCGGGCTGATCAATTGAAGAATCCATGCACCTTAGTGCAAGCCGACTTTAGCTCAATTTCAGCTCCTTTAGCTTATTCCAGCTCCAACCAGCTCACTTGAGCTCAATTTCGTCCATTTGATCTCCAATTAGTTTTCTATCAACTCGTTAATTTTATCGTTTAACTAAATTGAGTCTTAGTTTTATTTTAATTATTTTACTACAGCTCATGATCGAATTCTCTAGCTCATTTCAGCTCATTAAGAATTTCATCCATGATTGAGCTAGCCGAATTTATTATTAGTTTTGTTTTATTTATGTGTTTTTAAATTTGTTAATTTTAATATGTCTTGTTATTATCTTGTCTAAGATCAGCCGAATATATATTGAATCTAATTTGCTTTTGGCTTTTATAGGTACATCCGAATGTGGGAACACTATTATTGATGATTCATGAACGGCCTGGTTCAATGTACGTGCGGGTACATGAATGACTACATGAAATGAATGAATGCCTTAAGGGAGATGCATGTATGGTTCATTACAATGAATGGAAGAATGCATGAATGATCATCTACATGCATCGTCTGCTGTCCATTGGTCTCCTATGTACTTATTCGGCCAAGAAGCATCTTTTGGAGAGTCCATTCGCACTTTGGCTGAATCTAGACATGGCCGAATTTCTTCCATGCATTCACAAGCAACCAATACATTTCCTTAGCTATGAAGCTGATCATTGAACTCCTCATTCAACTGAATATAGTCTTAGTTAATAGAAAATACATTGTTAGATTAATTCACACAATTAAAGTCGAATTGCTTAGTTCTTAAGTTTGTCTATTCGGCTATCATATGTAAACTATAAATAGTTTATTTCTCTTTGTAAAAAGTTTAGACATTTTGAATCATTAAAACTTGATTGTGAGGTTGCTTCCTTTCTTCTTTCGTTCGAGTCTCGAAGCGACTTATCTAGCTAGCTAGTGGCGTCAATCCGAACTCAATTGAACTTATCACCAAATCGGTGTGGCGGTCAACCATCGTTTTATACCTTTGGTTCTTACCTCATTATAGGTAACGGGTCAAGGTCCGCCTTCTACTTTTCATCTAACCCACCTTAAGCAATATAAGACTTGGGGCAATACTTTGATAGGATTGAATCATTCTGGAAGCTTGAGTTTGTTTCTCCATTCCCTTAATCTATCAACTTACAATTCTATTTTCCTTTGTTAAGCAGAACCTATCAATCATCAATCCAGGCCATCTTTGAACCCATTTTGACTACTTCCACTTATAAATCAACATAACTCCATCTATCAACAAATTTGAACGAACTTCTCGTCGACGATCGGGAAACTTAAGTGAATTTGACTCAATCAATCGAGCCGGATTACGTCACATGGTCACGTCAGTTTTATTGCAAGTAGTAAAGTGTGGCATTTTGGAAAACTGATCTATAACCACAAATATGGAATCTTTGCCATTGTTAGTTCTAGGAAGACCTAGAACGAAGTCCATTGATATGTCGATCCAAGGCCCTTCAGGAATAGGCAATGGAGTGTACAAACCATGTGGTTTGACCTTCGACTTGGCCCTTTTGCAAGTGATACATCGGTCACAGACTCGTTCCACATCTCTTTTCATTCTCAGCCAATAGAAGTGCTCGCGCAAAGTGGCCAACATCTTTACAACTCCAAAATGGCCCATGAGGCCTCCACTATACGCCTCATTCACCAAAACATTTCGTACAGTGCCTTGAGGAATACAGAGTTTTCCTTCTCAAAAAAGTTAATCATTTTGTTGATAAAATTTCTCATATGATCCAATTTCACAAACTTTGTACATTTCAGCAAAGTCAGGTTCATTTACATATAATTCTTTCAAATATGAAAATCCCAACAATTTTGATTCGAGTGAATTAAAAAGGGCATACCTTCTCGACAACGCGTCCACTGCGACATTTCCTTACCTTTCTTGTATTTGATGACGTACGGAAAGGATTCAGAAATTCCATTCACTTGGCATGTAGTTTGTTTAACTTGTGTTGCCCCTTGAGATGTTTTAACCTTTCGTGGTTCGTATGGATAACAAATTCTTTGGGCCATAGATAATGCTGCCACGTTTCCAAGGCCCGAATCAAGGCGTACATCTCCTTGTCGTAAGTAGGATAGTTAAGTGTTGCCCCATTCAATTTTTCACTAAAGTAGGCTATCAGTCGTCCGTCTTGCATTAGTACAACTCCAATGCCTAAGCCCAAGGCATCGCACTCGATTTCAAAAGTCTTATTGAAATCTTGCAAAACAAGCAAAGGGCTGATGCGAACCGGCTCGGTGATGTGAGTCGAGTCGTTAATGTACTTGATCGTTAAAATGAGAAGTATCGCTCGATTTAAAATAAAGGGGTTAAATTCGGCTAAGTGTGGTATTTGGTTTCCAAAATAGGTTCAAGATGTCTAAGTAAGATATGTAATGGATTTGGTTAAGTGAAGAGGCTAAAGGTTATTTGAAGATGGATTTGCAGATGGCTCGAATGGCTTAAAGGTCAAGAAGGAACCAGTACTAAAATGAAGTACTAACCTGATTCTTATAAGACACTTAAAGGTGGTGGAAAGGACCTTGACCCGCTAACTATAAGAGTTAGGAACCAAAGGTATCAAATGGTTGAATGCCACACTTGGGATTGAGTGATAAGTTCGAAGCAACAAGGAAGATGCCACTAGCAAGCTAGATAATTCTACTTGAGTCTAAAGTGAAATAAGAGAGTTGAAAAAACTCACAAAATGTATAAACATTAAAAGTTATCTAACCTCAAACAATGTCTTCTTACAAACTATTTATAGGCACTATTATGACTGTTCAAATGCCTATTTGTGACCTTTCACCTTTAGCAATTAAATAAAGTTCTTACAAGCTTTAATTTCATATTAAACTCATGTAAGGAAGCCAATGAGTCATGCCTCTTCATTGGAATCTGATGTAGTTGAAAAGGCATGTCAATTCTCCTTAATAAAGACTTTAAGCATCCTTAATGATACGAGTCACAAAGGCCCAACTCAAGCTCAAGAACGTGATGGGCTCAAATTACCACAAGGCCCAATAACGAGGTCAAAGGCTAGGAAAATACGTATGAAACTAAATGGAATCGTTCAAGACTTCATTAGCAAGGCCTTAGATACGTATACAAAGGAAAAAGAAAATCAAGATTCACTTTCTTGTTTTTAAGAAAATCAAGAAACCGAATCTTGGTCTAATTTTGCTGTTTTGAGCTATTTCAAGAACCAAGAAAATCAAGATTTCAAATTTTTGAAATATTGGTCCAAGAAACTGAATCTTGCAGCTAAGGCACATTGGATCTCAGTTATGAGCATCAACGAACCAATTTCGGGAGAGAACGGGTTACAAGCCCAAATGTTCGAAGAAACGACCCAATAAGATGTTCCAAGCCCAATCAAGAAATTTAAATTAGCCTTAGTTGAAAATCAGGCCAAATTGTCAAAGTGGCCTAATTTGTAAAATTTTATTTTTTTAAATACTTAGTTTAATTTTTAGACTTTATGATTAAATTCTTATGTAAAAAAATTCAGCCCAAGAAGCCCATTAAAAGCCTTGGCCGAATTTCTGTTGAAGTTAATAATTAGGTTTTTTTTAGTTTTCCTAATAGGGTTAGGAAAATAGATAGAAGGCCTATAATAAGGCTTTGTCGGCAACCTTATACACAATTACATTGAATTATATATTGAATTCAGATTTTTTTTGTGGAGTGAAAACTCTCTTTGAGTTTCTCCAAGAATTCTCTCTTGAGTTTACTTTTGAAGTAGTTTTAACAATCTTTTTGATTGTAGGAGCCATCTTCAACCATCTTCTTGCCGTGTTTTTACATTGGAGGGAAGATTAGAGCTGTTTGAAGGGAGTTGTGAAATCTTTCTTGATTTCAAGGCTTCTTAGGACTTTATCCATCTTTTTTTCTGTTTGTTCTTTTTTAATTATTTTTGTTTGTGTCAAATTGTTGATTAACTTGGTTTAATTGTTCTTTTTGCGTTTCCAGCCATTCCAAGCTTCAAGGATCTATTTTGCAACATTTTTTGGCATCAAGAAATGTTTTTTATTCATCCTTTCTTGTCGCCCAAGTATCATTCTATTTCAATTTGGTATTCTTGGTCTTTTAAGTTTAATTTTTCGTTTTCTGTTTTAGCCCAAGTGTTTATAGCTCTCGTTGGACTTTCCCGTGGCTTGACAACTCGATCTTGGTCCGCGCGCGATCCTGTATCACTTAATGTCTTTGATTGTTGTCCCTTAAGCTCCCTTGTAACCACATGATAAAAGCTTGTGTAACATCCTCCTAAATGGCACCATGATGAAGACTTAAGACTCCAAAAACGTTCATACTTGAAGAGTCTTTTTTGGTCCATTAAACAGCCTCCTTAATGTTCTCTTAAAAGCTTCGAAACTGTCCCACTTTGAAGAGTCTTTAATCATATGAAAAGTCACCTGCAAAATAGATATTTAAGATTAAATACTAACTTAAAACATAATAAAAACAACATATTTAATAACTCTCATGCACACAAATTAACTGACCATGCAACTTAAATCACCTTATTTAAAATGAAAATAAACACACTTTAATTTATGCATTAAAATAAAACAACCAATTAAATAACATACTTATATAAACAAACTCAAACATATTAATTAACTAAGATGCATAAATGCAAGGTGTAAGATGCAAACTAAATGAACAAATGAGTTACTTAATGCATGACTTAATTTAATAATGCAAACTTAAACTAACATGGAAGTTACATAATGCATGTCATAGTTAAGAGATGTAGATTAATAATGCAGGACATTAATTAAAGATGCATATTTAATGATGTTAAAACTAAAACATAATTAAAGACACAAAAGTAAATGAATTAAAGTCCTTATTCCAACAACCAAATTAACAAACTAAAATTAAAAACTTCATTTTGCACTTAGGCCCTTTGAGTTTGGGCCAATCTCGATGTCGTCGTGTTGTGTCGTAACATGATGCGACTGGGATCGCATCAGGGGTGTTAGTTAAGAGATCTTTAATTAAATTAAAAGAACGCTCCTGTTCATCACTCCAAAAGAAAGTACAGTTTTTCTTAATGACACTAGTTAATGGAGCAGCAACGGTGTTGAAATTTGGAACAAAACGCCTATAGAAGCTCGACAAACCATGGAACCTCCGAACTTGACTGATGCTTGTGGGTCTTGGCCATTCTTGTATCGCTTTAACCTTCTCTTGGTCAACTTCAAGTCCCTTTGAGTTGACAACAAAACCTAAAAAGACAACTTGATCAGAACAAAAGGTACACTTCTTAAGGTTGGCATACAACGTTTCCTTTCGTAACACTTCCAACACAGCTCGCAAACGTGCCACGTGATCTTCTAATGACCTACTATAGATAAGAATTTTGTCAAAATATACAACATAAAATTTTCCAATAAAAGTACGCAAAACATAATACATTAAACACATAAATGTGTTGGCTGCGTTAGTTAAACCGAATGGCATAACCAGCCATTCATACAACCCATGCTTGGTCTTAAAAGCCGTTTTCCACTCATCCCCTTCTCGCATCCGGATCTGATGATACCTACTCTTAAGATCAATTTTGGAGAAGAGTTGAGCCTCGCTTAGTTCATCTAACATGTCATCAAAGGTACGGGATGGGATGCCTATACTTGATAGTAATTTTATTTGCCGCTCGGAAATCCACGAACATATGCCAAGTACCATCTTTCTTGGGTACCAAAAGTATGGGCACAGCGCACGCACTTAGACTTTCCCATATGTACCCCTTTTCCATCAATTCGACCACTTGTCGTTGCAACTCTTTAGTCTCTTCGGGGTTGCTATGATATGCTGGGAGGTTCAAAATTGTGGCTCCAGGAATGAAATTGATTTGGTGTTCTATCACTCGAAGGGGCGGTAGGCGACTAGGAATGTCCTCCGGGAACATGTCTTCGAAA
Organism: Gossypium hirsutum; assembly: GCF_007990345.1. Lineage (NCBI taxonomy): Eukaryota > Viridiplantae > Streptophyta > Magnoliopsida > Malvales > Malvaceae > Gossypium > Gossypium hirsutum. The sequence goes on along the minus strand of NC_053439.1, from coordinate 31,220,936 downwards.
TCCTGCAACAAAGTAACAATCGAAGATGGAAGTGAAGCATCCAATTCGTTAGTATTAAGGAAGTTTTCTTTATACATGAGAACAATCATTAGTTGCTGAAGAAGCAACGATTTCCTAATCTCTCGCTCCTTAGCATAAACACTCAATTTTTCAATCCCTCGCTCATCTTGTTCTTCTTGTCTATTGCTAACTTTTACCTCATTCTCCTTGCTCTTATCTCTTGATTTTACCTCACTTTTTCCTTTTGTTTTTCACTCTTTTTTTATTTTTCTATCTTTTCTTTTTGTTCCTTTGCTCTCATTTGCTGAACAGAATTTTTCAATTGCACTTGATCCTCGTACACTTGTTTGGGAGTCATGGGAACCAACGTCACACTCTTTCCATGGTATTCGAAAGTGTAACAATTTGTGTACCCGTTGTGAATGGCTCGTCGGTCAAATTGCCATGGCCTTCCCAAGTGTAGATGACCAGCATGCATCAGGACCACATCACATACAACTTCGTCGCTATATTTACCGATAGAAAAAGGTATGATGGCTTGTTTGGTGACCTTTAATTCGCCTCTGTCATTGAGCCATTGTAGCTTGTAAGGTTGAGGGTGTTTCATTGTCGGCAATCCGAGCTTTTCTATGAGCATGCTGCTAGCGACGTTTGTGCAGCTTCCCCCGTCAATAATCATACTACAAACTTTGCCCCAAATATGGCACCTCGAATGGAAAATGTTCTCGCGTTGTTGTTCATCTTTGGTGCTTTGAATAGTCAAACTTCATTTTACAATAAATAATTCTCCTTCAACGATAAATTCAAGTTCTTCTTCCTTCTCTTCGTCGGTGGGAGAGTCAGACTCATTCTCTTCCTTATCTTCAGATTCAATTTTGCCATTGGGCTTTATAGTCATCAGCCGTCGGTTTGGGCATTAACTTGCTATATGGTCTCGCTCGAGACACTTGAAACACTTAATGTCTCGAGTGGAATTGCGCCCGGCTTCATTGTTACTTTTTCTTGTCTCCCCACTCAGTTTGTTGGCTTTTGGATTCGTAATAAATTCTCGCGCCCGAATGAAATTCTCCTTTTTACCGGTTCCTTGGCTCCATTTTGAAGTAGGAGTGGAGTTTGGATAGGCTCCACGAACATGGCCTTTTCTTTTGAGCTATTTTTCGATCTTAACGGCCATATGCACCATCTCTTCGATCTTAACGTAGTGTTGAATTTCAACTATGTTGGCAATATCTTTATTCAATCCAGCCAAGAACCTCGCCATGGTGGCCTCCTGGTCCTCCTCGATGTTGGCTCGAATCATGGCCACCTCCATTTCTTTAAAATAATCATGGCTCGCTTTGTTTAAAGGTTGACCCAAAATCTTATAGGTTCTTAAAGTATTTTCATACGAATTGGGAAACCTTGACCCACTATCTAAAATAGATAGGAACCTTGGTATAATTTTGGGTGAACGCCACACGAATTCGTGATAAGTTTAGTCGAACAAAAACGGGTTGACGCCACTAACTAGTTAGATAAGTTAACAGAGTCTTTGTACGAAATTTAAGAGAAGAATTCTCTTAACAATTTCGCAGCAATTCATTAAGGTTTCAAAAAAGTGCTTTAGAAAGTGATTTTAGCCTGAATTTATATGCATTACATGGCAACCGAATAGGCAATCTTAAGGGCTAAGTAAATAGCTTGAAATTTCCAAAATTTTGGAGGAAGGTTCCTTGAAGCTTCCCATGCATGGAGAACATCAATAGCTCTTCTAGAAGGCTTTAAGTAGGCTAGAAAAATAAATGGAATGATTGGGAGAAAAATTGCAATGATTAGGATCAGCTAAGTTGCTTGAATCTCCTTTAATGGTCTGCTAGGTTCAACCGAATGTGCTTGGAATAATTCAGCTGCTTGGGTGACTTCAATGGCCATAAGGTGTGAACAAATGAAATGGAAGAGTCATGTAAATGTGAACACACAAAACCGAACAGCCCCTAATGTGAATGGAATAATCTGCTGATGAGAACAGCCTTTAAAATGCTTTGGGCAATCAAATGAGTCTTCTTGAAGAGCTGGAGAGTTGGCTAAAAAGTCACTTGGGAAACTTCAACAATCAGCACACTTTTCTTTAAGTTTTCATGCCCCTAGGACGTCCAGAAGTAGTGTATCTGCAGTAAATACATTCAAAAAATTAAATGCAATTTAGACACATAAATTCGTCATCAAATAACACTCAAATCCTGCACATTAAATTCGTAGCCCTTAGAACATAATTAAAGCATGTTTGAGTTTTCGACAACTTAATTATTCAACATAAATTCGGCTGGACTTTAGACACAATAAAGCATGTAATAAACTTAGACACATTAATAACATGTAATAAAAAACATTTATCACAAAATTTAATATGTCTAGATTTTAATAAATTAATTAATTTTAAACTAATTAACTAATTTAACTAACAACAACTTATTAATTTATTCCAGCAAATTTAACGAAAGCGAATATGTGACAGCCCAAAATTGACCCTAGTCGGGAAGTGGTTTCGGGACCGCTAAACCGAGTCACCGAAAGGTTTGAATGTGATGTTTATTGTCTAGAATATGTAATCATGAATGTGTGAAAATTTCAAGCTTCGATTTAGTCGATTGCATGTGAATTTAGTCAATAGGACTTATATGAGAAAATTTTAAAATGTGATAGGTCAATGCATGAGGACCTATTAGTGCATGTGGAAGAAAAAGGGGACTTGCATGTCAAATTCCCCCTCCCTAATATGTAGTGGCCGGCCATGCTATGGGTGGAAACATGTCACCAACATGTTGTGTTAGTGATGTATGGTAAGGAAAATAAAATAATAAGCATGATAATTAAATAATGAAAGGAAGGGTGATGAAAAAAAGAAAAAAAAATAATAATGGTCTCATGCATACACCCCATTGCCGTGAGCTAAAGGAAGGAAAAGAAAGGTTTTGTTCATCCTTTTTCAACCTCTTTTGACCGAAAATCCTAAGGAAGAGGATTAGGAGGAAGTTTGGCCATGCATGTAACTAGATTGAGGTATGTTTAATGTTATTCTTTGAGATTCATGTATATTTTAAGTTGTAAGTTCAAAATCTACCTAGCCATGGTTCAAACTTTGTTAAATGATGGAGATGACATTCGGCCATGAATGTTACATTCTTGGTTGGTATTTTGATGTCTTTGGTGATGAGGTAAGGAGATGGTTGACCTTGGGTGTTTAATAAAAGGGTTTGGATGTGAGAGTGTGTGAGAAGTAGAAATGAGGAGTCTTAGCAACTCCATGAAGGTTCGGCCATGGTAGTTTGCGGATTAGAGATTTTATTTCTTGTTAAAAATTTGATGAATCCTAGTGTGTGAAGTGTTTGAACCAACTAAGGATTAATAGATGCATGGGTACAAAGTAGGAAGAATCGGCTACTATGGTTGACACCAATGCCGAATGTAAAGATGTTATAGTAAATAATGTATGTGATTTGAGTTGATAATGTGAAAAAGGATAATTAGATGTATTATAAATGACATAAAGATTTTAGAAATTATTTTGGTTAGGTGTGTGTATGATTAAGTATATTCGGCAATATACTTAAAGTGAGTACTTGATATTATATGGGAGTATGTATATTCGGCCACATGAGTAATTAGTGAGGATGGTTGCCGAATATACAAACATACATAAGCATGTGTAATTGAATTATGAATGTTTAACAAGATGGTTAAACTAGTGAATTATTGATTAAGCTCAAGGAGCTAAAGGAGGAGAATCTAGCAAAGGCAAAGAAAAGATCACTGAGTAGCCGAGTTGGAACCGTCTTACCCAACACAAGGTAAGTCATTAAGCATGTAGTTGGTATTATTTCAAATGGTCATAATGTTTATGTATTGATGCTGAATGGAATGAATAAATATACATATATATATATGCATGTACGTATGTGATGATGAAATTGTTGAATGAAAAGAAAAGAGGTAAGATGTACTGAGTTGTTGATCTCGGCACTAAACGTGCGGGTATAACCATTTATGACCATGAGATTGGCGCTAAGTGCGCGGGATTAAATTGTACAGCACTAAGTGTGCGATTTGACTATGTTGCACTAAGTGTGCGAAATGAATATGATGCACTAAGTGTGCGAATTGACCATGCGGCACTAAGTGTGCGAGTTTGACTATGTAGCACTAAGTGTGCGATTTGATTACGTAGCACTAAGTGTGCGAGTTGATTATATAGCACTGAGTGTGCAGACTCAATATACATTCGTGAATCATTATGGACACTATGTGTGCGACACTATTGAGTCGATCGCGGACAGCGGATCGGGTAAGTGTCTTGAGTACATGGCTAATAGGTGCTATGCTTATACTTGGTGTTGAGCTCGGTAAGTTTGAACCTATGTGACAAATATACTTGAAGTCACGTACATAAAATTTATCGTAGGATGGGTGAAAGGCCGTTTAGTCGTTTGATTGTAACGAAAATAAATTGATTTATGAAAATGCTTCAATGTCCTATTGATGAGTATATGGAATGTGAATGCATGAATTGATATGAAACTGAATCGATAGGTTGGAGGAACTATGGTATGGTTCGGTATGGATGGAGTAAATTGTCTCGTTCCATTTTGTTTCCTCTTGTGATAATGTTATTGATGGATGGTAGTGCATTGCTTATGACTTACTGAGTTGTAAACTCACTCGGTGTTTCCTTGTCACCCATTATAGGTTGCTTGGACTCATCTATTTTTGCGGGGTCAGGCCGTCATCGAAGTCATCACACCGGATAGCAAGTTTTGGTACTTTCTTCTTAGTTGGCTTAGAAGAACATTTTGGCATGTATAAGCTATTACGTTGTGTTTGAACTTTGGCATGTAAACTTTAAGCCATGCGAAAATGGCACGAATGTTCGATTGAGTTGGATCAAGGGTAGGCATGAAATGGACCTAGTTACTTTCGTAACAGATGCTGGCAGCAGCAGTGTCATGAGATTGAAAAATCACTAAAAATAGTAGGAGTGGAATTAATTGATGAATAAATTATGTAATCGAAGCTCGATGAGTCTGTTTTCATGAGGAAGTAACGAAAAGATCATATGGGCAGTATATTAAGAGATAATCAGATTTTTGTGGGACAGGGCCAGAACGGTTTCTGGATTCCCTGCTCCGACTTTGGAAATTCATTATAAATTAACCAGAGATAATTAGGGGTCGTACCATATATGTACAGATTCCTCTCTGAGTCTAGTTTTCATAGAAACAAACGGCATCAGTATTGAAGCCCCGTGTAGGGAGATATCCAAGTCGTAATGGGCAAAGGTCAGTGTAGTCGATCCCTGCAACATGGGAGACTTTGACTAATAAACTGTACTAATTGGCCCGACCAAAAATTCTAGAAAAAAATACATAGATGGGCACATGAGTCTAGTTTCTGGGAAAAATTACGAAACTGATTTTTGAGTTACGAAACTCAAGATATGATTTTTAAAATGACTAGTACACAGATTGGGCAGTGTCTGGAAAATAAATTTTATAAGGGGTTAAAGTCAGTTAACACCTCGTGTTCGACTCCGGTGTCGGTTTCGGGTTCGGGGTGTTACAGAATAGGTGAGCTCCTCAAGCTAAATTTGAGCTAATTGAGCTCGCAGGAGGTTGCATGGTTTGCTCAGTTCGATGTTCTCAAGCTGTCTAGCCATGAAATTACACCAAATCCTTGAATCTTTTGGCTCGAGCACGAGTTATAGGACCCGTTGGAAATTCCAAGGGTTCGTCGGCAGCCTTAGTTGGTTCCCTAGCCACGGTCGTATCACCTTAAGAAGTTGAATTTGGAAAATTAGGAACCTTGACCCGATACTTAGGTAAGTATGAACCAAAGGTATTGATATGAACCGACTCGATGATGTGAGTCGAGTCGTAGATGTGCCGATCGTGAATTGAGTAAGTTGTAAACCTTTCAAAGATTAGGTTAAAGAAAGATGATATTTCGGCTCAAATAAGTTCAAATAGGATATGGGATGGTTTAGGAAATGATGAATGGACTTGGCTACGAATTCAAGACCGAACTAACATAATAGGGCTGTGTTAACTCGATACTTATAGGAATACTTAGTTTGGAAAATGTTGTGAATGAATGGTGAAATGGGTGAATGAGACCTCGACCCGCTATCAAAGATGATAGGAACCTTGGTATAAGTGAACGCCACACTTTGGGTACAAAGTGATAAGGGTAGCTGAGTGAACAACTCGATTATAATCAAACTCGACATGTGGTAAACAGTCCTCCCAAGCCTTCAAATTTTTTCAGATAATTGCTCGAAGCAATGTAAACAAAATTCGGTTGACCACTTCGGTTTGGCCATCCGTTTGCGGGTGGCAAGTGGTAAAAATAGCAGCTTGGTTCCGAGTCACCCCCATAGTGTCCTCCAAAAATGGCTAAGAAATTTTGCGTCACGATCCGACACGATCATCCTAGGCATGCCATGCAACCTAACAACTTCTTTGAAAAATAAATTAGCAATATTCACAGCATCATCAGTTTTATGGCATGCTATAAAGTGTGCCATTTTAGAAAATCTATCCACAACTACAAATATCGAATCTCGGCCATTTTTACTCCTTGGTAAACCTAGCACGAAATCCATGGAGATATCAGACCAAAGGGTTTCGAGAATGGGTAATGGGTTATACAAACCGTGGGGCTTTATTCGTGACTTAGCCTGCTTGCCTGCAATGCATCGATTACAAAATCGTTCAACATCTTGTCACATCTTGGGCCAAAAGAAGTGTTCATGGAGTGTAGCTAAAGTCTTAGCAACTGATACGGCCACGCCCCAATTCGCACCTAGCTCGAACAAGGAACCTTTGGAGCTGCCCCAAGGTCCTATCACCCGATCACGAGCCAAGCATTTCAAATAGGCTATTTCGGCTTTAGTGGATAAAGTTTGGGGCGAGACTTTAGTTGGACGCATCAAAGAAGCTTGGGCCAATTCTATGAGCTCTCCGTGCAAATTCTTGCAAGCTGAATTAAGCTCCATTTCAGCTCAATGAGCCCGAGCCAGCTCAATTTCAGCTCAATATAATTTAGTCATTGATATAGTTGCTGAAATAATTATTTGAGTTGGTTAAATTAGTAATTTAAAGCTCAATTAATTTTCGTTGTTTAATTGGTCTTAAATCTAGATGAATTTAATTATGCATGTTAATTGAGTTATTATTACATGTTATTAATTTGTCTTAATTTCTACAGCTTATTAATATGTTTTTATGCATGTTTTTAATGTGTCAACTTTATTACGTGTTTTAATTATGTCCTAAGGCTGCCGAATTTAATGTGCAGAATTTTAGTGTCATTTGCTGCCAAATTAATGTGTCTAAAAATGTATTTCATTTATTGAATAAATTTTGCTGCAGGTACACTACACTTGGATGTCCTTGGTGCATGAAGGAATTAAAAGAAGGTACATGTAAGGGACGGCACATGCATGTTTGGGAAATTAAATTTGGCTGTTGTTTGAAGTCTCCTAGGTGACCATTCGGCCAAGGGAGATGTTGTTTCCTTCTCCCAAGCTGCCTATTCAGCCTAAATTATTCCTTTAACATTGCTTGGCAAATGTTCACACATAGAGGCTGTTTGATTCAAGGCTTTCACACCTTAAATGGTTGCTCATTACCTCCTTAATTGCTAGTCATTTTTCAGTAAAAGTTTCAACTTAAATGAGCTTATTTATGCTTATTGGCCGAACCTATCTTATCCATGCACCATCCAAGTTGTTCAAGGTTCATTTACCCATCTAGAAGCTGACCATTGGAGCTCACATTCAGATGAACCTTGCTAGCTCAATTAATTGGGTTCATTTGCTTAATTCTTAAGAATGCATGTGATTATTCGGCTAGCTTAGTTGCTGCTTAAAAATAGTTGAAAATTTCATTTTGTAAAAACACTTTTGGCATCTTGTTAATGAATTGCTGTCGAATTTGTGAGCCATTTTTCTCTCAAATTTCGTTCGAGACCCGTAAGACTTATCTAGCTTCTAGTGGCGTTTTTTCAAGTCTTTTCTAAACTTATCACTCCCTAAACCCGAGCGTGGCATTCACCCTAATACCTTTGGTTCATGCATTCCTAAGTATCGGGTCAAGGTTTCCAAATTACCAAATCCAACTCTTTTAGGTCCTTTAAGTTTTGAGTCAACACTTCTCTTTAGTGATGGTTCATCCTTGACCTTTTTGAGCCAATTTGGTTTATTTCGTACCAAACATCTCATACCATTTCGTACCAATATCCAATTCCAATTCTTACCAAAACCAAGACCATTTCCTAATTAAACCTAAACCAAATTTGACCAAACTTATTCCACATCTTTTCTAGCCTAAACCAAATCCATATCCATCTTTGATCGAACCTACTTGACTTCTTTGAGCCCGATCATATTTTCTTTTCCTTGAATCGATATATTCAAATATCCTTATTCGTTTACAATCGAGAACTAAACAACTCGGATTCACCTACTAAACTGAGGTCGTATCATTTGGTATCAGAGCTGGTTAAAACGAGAAGGATGAACACTCGAAATCATTTTGAAATAGGTACGTAAAAAAAGTTTGAAAAAAAATTCAAAATTAAAAAAATGCATATATACGAAATTAAAAAAAGAAGTAAAATAAAAAAAATCTGTGAATTAAAAAAAAGGTTGTGTTTCAAGTTCGGAAAGTTGTTCACTTCTTTGTAATCCCGATCATTCCCTAATACTCTTCTTTCTTTCTTTCATGCCACACAGTTCAAAGCCTCCTTTATTTCTTTTAGCCTACCCATAACCTAACATCAATCCCTTGTGAACCATTTTGAAGCCGACCCTCTGGACTAAGGTAACGTCACATCGAGTCTCCTATGAAATCATAAGAGGAAATTGAATGGAAAAAGGCACAAGTGTATGAGCGTATTAGAGGGGAGGTAAAAGCCGAAAGCGAGCGCAAACACGACTGTGAGTGACACCAACTTTTCTTTCTGAGAGAATTGTGAGGTTTTTGCTATGAGGTTTATTTTATGTCTCAAAATCCTAAACAAAACATGGCGAAAGGTGGAAGGCAACCAATGAGAAACGTTGCAACTGGAGGAGGTAGAGTGCCGGATTTGGCTCAACAAGCTATGTTGCGAGAATTCCAACGTATGCTTTGAAATGAGATGGAATCCTTCAACGAGCAGTTGGAATGAGTCGAAGAGAGGACTCAACGAGAACGAACACCCCAAGGGCCACAAAGAGAACGAGGACAACTAGAAATCAATCAAGACGACCTCTATGATCCAAGTGGAGCCGAAAGTGATCAAGGGTCAAACCAAAGCGAAAGGCGAAGAGGTCCAAGGAACCGAGGCAATTGGGAAAAAGGACGTGTGAATGACGACTTGAAGAACATTAAACTTTCCATTCTATCTTTCCAAGGAAAATCTAATCCGGAAGCCTACTTAGAGTGGGAAAAAAAGATTGATTTGGTTTTTGATTGTCACAATTATTCCGAAATCAAGAAGGTAAAATTGGCAGCCATAGAGTTCTTCGATTACGCCATGATATGGTGGGACCAACTCACCACGAGCCGGAGAAGGAATGAGGAATGACCAATATCCACTTGGGTCTAAATGAAGGCTGTGATGCAACAACATTTCATTCCCTCCTACTATCACCGGGAACTCTATCAAAAGCATCAAAATCTCACCCAAGGTTCAAGAAGTGTTGAAGACTATTTTAAAGAGATGAAGATTGCAATGATTCGTGCCGATGTTCAAGAAGATCGTGAAGCAACAATGGCACATTTCCTTGCTGGTCTCAACCGAGACATCGCCAATGATGTGGAGATTCAACATTATATTAAAGTCGTTGACATGGTGCACATGGCCATTAAGGTGCAGAAGCAACTCGAGCGAAAGGGCACCATTCGAAGATATCCCACTACGAACACAACAAGATGGGGACAAAGCACGAGTAAAAACAATTCCCCAAGTCATGCCAAAGAACCAATGATGCCTACTAAGACAAGTAAACCTATGGGTGACACGAGCAAAGGTAAGGCGACCGATTCATTTGCCAATCGAACGAGGGATACCAAGTGTTTTAAGTGCCTCGGAAGGGGGCATATTGCTAGCCAATGTCCCAACCGTAGCAATATGGTGGCTCAAGCAAATGGAGAAATTGAATCCGAGGATGAAGAACTTGAAGATGAGCCTGAAGTGGTTTTTGACAACGAAGAAGATGTAGAACATGCCCTTGATGGAGAACTCCTTGTAGTCAAAAGGAGCCTAAGCATTCAAAGTGTGGAAGATGAGCAACAACGAGAGAACATATTCCATACTCATTGTCAGGTTCAAGGAAAACTTTGTAGCGTCATCATCGACGGTGGAAGTTGTACGAACGTGGCGAGCACTGTCATGGTGGAAAAACTAAATCTACCGACCAGCAAGCATCCAAATCCGTACAAACTTCAATGGCTCAATGATGGAGGAGAGCTAAAGGTGACGAAGCAAGTACGTGTTTCATTCTCCATTGGAAAATATTGTGATGAAGTGCTATGTGATGTTGTTCCAATGCATGCGGGTCATTTGCTATTTGGATGCCCGTGGCAATTTGATCAGTGAGTTATGCATGATGGCTACTCCAACCGTTATTCCTTCAAGTACATGGGAAGGAATGTGACATTAGCTCCATTGACACCAAAGCAAGTTTACGTGGACCAAATCAAGCTGACAAATTCTGTAGAACAAATGAAAGAAAAAGAAAAGAGTGAAAATACAAAAGAAAAGAAAAATGAGAAAAAGAAAGAGAACTTGAAAAAAGAGAGTGAAAAGAAAGTAAGAAAAGAGAGATAAAAAGAAAAAGTGAGTAAAAAACTGAATGTATTTGCAAAAGAAAGTGATGTTCGAAAGGCATTCTTGGCAAGGAAACCAATCCTTGTGCTTATGTATAAGGAAAACATGTTTAATACTAACGACTTAACCGGAGATCCCCCTTCTTCTGTTGTTTCTCTTTTGCAGGATTTCCAAGACGTCTTTCCGGATGATGTACCAAGTGGTTTGTTGCCCTTTCGTGGGATTGAGCACCAAATCGATTTTGTGCCCAGAGCCGTTATTCCGAATCGACAAGCATACTGAACCAATCCTGAAGAGACCAAACAGCTTCAAAGAAAAGTCAATGAACTCATGGAAAAGGGCTACATCCGAGAGAGCCTTAGCCCTTGCTAATAGGGGGTTGCGCACGGACCAAGATCGAGTTGTCAAGTCACGAGAAACTCCTACAAAAACTCTAAACGCTTGGATCTGAAACGAAATAGAAAATTCGGCTTAGAATCAATTAGATCTAAAATGAAAATACCCAAATCAATAAAAGATCAGCAAAGAATTAAAAACACTTATGAATAGCTAATCTTGGAAGCGAAGAACACGGAATTGAATTCAAGATAGGTTCCGAACAACCGAATCGAACAGATTCTTAAAGGTTGAATGGGGCTGGAGACGCAACAAGAGAGTTTAAACAAGTTAGATAATGAAATCGACACAAGCAGAAAATTAAAAAGACTGAACAGCAAGAAAAATAAAGATAAAGTCCTAAGAAGCCTTGAAATCGAGAAAGGCTTCACAACTCCCTTCAAACGGCTCCAATCTCCCCTCCAATGAAGAACAATGGCAAGAAGAAGGCTGAAGATGGCTCCCACAATCAAAAAGATTGTTAAAACTCCTTCTAAAGAAAACTCAAGAGAAAATTCTTGGAAAACTCAAAGAGAATTTTCACTCAACAAAACAAATCTGATTTCAATGTATTCTTCAAGTATAATGCGTATAAGGGTGGCTGGCCAAGCCATACATATAGGCCTTCTAACTATTTTCCTAGTCCTAATAGGAAAACTAAAAAAAAAACCTATTATTTTTACTGTCAAGGGAAAATTCGACCAAGGACTTTAAATGGGCATCTTGGACTGAATTTTTACATAGAAATTTATTCATAAAGTCTAAAAATTAAAACTAAGTATTTAAAGAATTAAAACTTAACAAATTGGGCCACTTTGACAATTTGGCTTGATTTTTAACTAAGTCTAATTTAAATTTCTTGATTGGGCTTGGAACATCTTATTGGGCCATTTCTTCAAGCATTTGGGCTTGTAATCCGTTCTCTCCCGAAATTGGTTCGTTGATGCTCGTAACTGAGATCCAATGTGCCTTAGCTGCAAGATTCGGTTTCTTGGACCAAGATTTCCAAGATTTGAAATCTTGATTTTCTTGATTCTTGAAATCGCTCAGAACAGCAAAATTGGACCAAGATTCGGTTTCTTGATTTTCTTGAAAATAAGAAAGTGAATCTTGATTTTCTTTTTCCTTCATGTACGTATCTAAGGCCTTGCTAATAAATTCTTGAATGGTTCCATTTAGTTTGGAACGCATTTTTATGGCCTTTGACCTCGTTATTGGGCCTTGTGGTAATTTGAGCCCATCATGTCCTTGAGCTTAAATTGGGCCTTTTTGACTCGTATCATTTGCGCTGTTCCAGTTTTGTTGGTACCAAAGAAGGACGGAACGTGGCGCATGTGTGTCGATAGCCGTGCTATAAATAAAATAACCATTAAGTATAGGCATCCCATACCGCGCTTAGATGACATGCTCGACGAGTTAAGTCGTCCTAAACTATTTTCGAAAATTGATCTCAAAAGCGGATACCATCAGATTCGAATGCGTGAAGGTGATGAGTGGAAGACCGCTTTTAAAACGAAACATGGTTTGTATGAATGGTTGGTTAAGCCGTTCGGCCTAACCAACACCCCTAGTACTTTTATGAGACTTATGAATTATGTTTTGTGAAATTTCATTGGTAATTTTTGTGTTGTGTACTTTGATGATATACTCATTTATAGTAAATCGTTGGATGAGCATGTAATGCATCTTCGATCTATTTTGGAAGTCCTTCGAAAGGAAACCTTGTATGCTAACCTTAAGAAGTGTACATTTTGCTCTGACAAAGTGATTTTCTTAGGTTTTGTGGTCAGCTCGGAAGGCCTTGAAGTAGATAGCGAAAAGATTAAAGCAATTCAGGAATGGCCGAGACCGACGAGTTTAAGCCAAGTGAGAAGCTTCTATGGCTTGGCAAGCTTTTATAGGCTTTTTGTACCCAATTTCAGCACGTTGGCCGCACCGTTGACAAGTACCATCAAGAAAAACTCAACCTTTCATTGGGGCGAAGAGCAAGAAAATTCTTTTAACGTTATTAAAGATTGTCTTACTAAAGCTCCATTGTTAGCATTGCCTGATTTTTCTAAAACATTTGAGATTGAATGTGATGCCTCAGGTGTTGAAATTGGAGCCGTGTTAACACAAGATGGAAGACCTATCGTATACTTTAGCGAAAATTTGAATGGAGCCGCATTGAACTATCCAATCTATGACAAGGAGATGTACACACTCAGTCGAGCTCTCGAGACTTGGCAGCATTATTTATGGCCAAAGGAATTTGTGATCCATTCAGATCATGAGGCGTTAAAGCACATCAAAGGTTAGCACAAACTAAACAAACTCCATGCTAAGTGGGTAGAGTATTTAGAATCATTTCCCTATGTCATCAAATACAAAAAAGGTAAGGAAAAAATAGTGGCTGATGCTTTTTCGAGAAGGTATACACTCTTGTCATATTTGGATTCTAAATTGCTTGGTTTTGCATTGTTGAAAGATTTATATGCTACTAATGATGATTTTCGAGAATTATTTGTTGCATGTGAAAATGTGGCTGTTGATAAGTTTTATAAGTGCGATGGTTTTCTTTTTAAAGAAGGAAAATTGTGTGTACCGCGAAGTTCCGTACGAGAATTGTTAGTAAATGAGGCGCATAGCGGAGGCCTCATGGGCCATTTCGGTGTTGGGAAGACTTTAGCAACTCTTCAAGAGCATTTCTATTGGCCAAAAATGAAATGAGATGTTGAACGGGTTTGTGCGCAATGTGTGACGTGCAAGAAGGCCAAATCCAAGGTTAAGTCGCATGGGCTATATACGCCCCTCCCTATACCCGACGCACCTTGGGAGGACATTTCCATGGATTTTGTCCTTCGATTACCTAGGACTAAAACGGGGAAGGACTTAATTTTTGTTGTACTCGATCGTTTTTCAAAAATGTCACATTTTATTTCTTGTACAAAAACTGATGATGTCGTTCATATTGCTAATCTTTTCTTTACGGAAATTGTTCGTTTGCATGGCATCCCAAGAACGATTGTTTCCGATCAAGACGCAAAGTTTTTGAGGCATTTCTGGAGGTCGTTGTGGGGAAAGCTCGGAACTAACTTATTGTTTTCAACCACTTGCCATCAACAAATAGATGGCCAAACAAAAGTTGTCAATCGTGTGTTATCTACTTTATTGCGAGCCATTATACGGAAAAATCTTAAGTCGTGGGAGGAGTGTTTATCACATATCAAATTTGCATATAATAGATCCGTTCATTCGGCAACCAAACACTGCCCGTTTGAAATCGTTTATGGATTCAATCCCTTGACTCCTTTAGATTTGGTTCCTTTACCTAACGATCAATGATACGAGTCTCAAAGGCCCAAATCAAGCTCAAGAACGTGATGGGCTCAAATCACCACAAGGCCCAATAACTAGGTCAAAGGCTAGACAAATGCGTTCAAAACTAAATGGAACCATTCAAGAATTTATTAGCAAGGCCCTAGATGCGTACACGAAGGAAAAAGAAAATCAAGATTCACTTTCTTGTTTTTAAGAAAATCAAGAAACCGAATCTTGGTCCAATTTTGCTGTTTGGAGCGATTTCAAGAATCAAGAAAATCAAGATTTTAAATCTTGGAAATCTTGGTCCAAGAAACTGAATCTTGCAGCTAAGGCGCAATGGATCTCCGTTACGAGCATCAACGAACCAATTACGGAAGGAAACGAACTACAAGACCAAGTTCTTGAAGGCAAGGCCCAATAAGATGTTCCAAGCCCAATCAACAAAGTTAAATGAGACTTAGTTGAAAATCAAGCCAAATTGTCAAAGTGGCCCAATTTGTAAAATTTTAATTCTTTAAATACCTAGTTTAATTTTTAGACTTTATGTTAATGCCTATGTAAAAAAATTTAGCCCAAGCAGCCTATTAAATGCATTGGCCGAATTTTTCCCTATAAATTTAATAATTAGGTTTTTTTTTAGTTTTCAAATAAGATTAGGAAAATAGTTAGAAGGCCTATTAATAGGCTTGGTCGACCACCTTATGAATAGACATTGAATAATACATTGAAATTATATTTGTTTTATTGAGTGAAAATTCTCTTTGAGTTCTCCAAGAATTTTCTCTTGAGTTTTCTTTAGAAGGAGTTTTAACAATCTTTTTGATTGTGGGAGCCATCTTCAGCCTTCTTCTTGCCATTTTTCTTCATTGGAGGGATGATTAGAGCCGTTTGAAGGGAGTTGTGAAATCTTTCTTGATTTCAAGGCTTCTTAGGACTGTATCTTTATTTTTCTTGCTGTTTAATCTTTTTAATTTTGTGCTTGTGTCAATTTCAATATCTAACTTGTTTAAACTCTCTTGTTGTGTTTCCAGCGCCGTTCAGCCTTCAAGAATATGTTCGGCATCGACCTTGGACAGCAAGAAACGTTTTGATTTCATAAAACCCCTCTTTATTGCCGTCCAAACCCTAGATCTAGTTGACTTCGTGATTGCTGAGTTTTTTTGAAATTAAGTTGTTGTTTTGTGTTCTTCTTTTCAGATTCGGCTGTTTGGAACCTATCTTGAATTTAATTTCGTGTTCTTGGCTTCCAAGATTAGCCTTTCATAAGTGTTTTTAATTCTTGGCTGATCTTTTATTGATTTGGGTATTTCCGTTTCAAATTTAATTGATTTTAAGCCGAATTTTATGTTTCGTTTCAGCTCCAAGCGTTTATAATTTTTGTAGGAGTTTCCCGTGACTTGACAACTCAATCTTGGTCCCACGCAGCCCTCTATCATTTGGTATCAGATTTTAGGCGTTTTGGGTGTTCTTGGGTGATTTCTAAACTGATCTCCTTTTAAAAACATTAAACAACAGTTTTTACCCAGAAAAAATGTTTGGAAAAAAATTCATTTGAGTGGGTAAATGATTTCTGATTGGTTTGAAATTTTACATGCATATTTGTGGCACTGTGATAGAATATTAAAAAATATTTCCCACAAAAAAATTAGCAGAAAAAGTCAAAAAAAAATTGAAAAATACGAAATCAAGTAAAAATTAAAAAAATATTCAGTGGGTTGAGTTTAGTGCCGAAACTTTCCAGATCAAAAAAAATATTTAAGACATTCTAGTTTAAATTTCGTGATTTTTTGAGATCGGGAACATCTCAAACGAAATTGTCAAGTTACTCCGTAGTTTTTCAGGTTTTTGGGTATCAACAATTTTTATTGATTCTTAGCTGTAGGACTTCATTTGTTTTGCTTTTATTCTTCCTTTACACTATCTTACACCTTCTTGTTTGGATACGAGTCACAAATGCCTTAGATGCATATACGAAGGAAAAATAAAATAAAGATTCACTTTCTTGTTTTCAAGAAAATCAAGAAACCAAATTTTGGTCCAATTTTGCTATTTTGAGCGATTTCAAGAATCAAGAAAATCAAGATTTCAAATCTTGGAAATCTTGGTCCAAGAAACCAAATCTTGCAACTAAGGCGCATTGGATCTCAGTTACGAGCATTAACAAGCCAATTTCGGGAGAGAACGGATTACAAGCCCAAGTTCTTGAAGACAAGGCCCAATAAGATGTTCCAAGCCCAATCAAGAAATTTAAATTAAACTTAGTTGAAAATCAGGCCAAATTGTCAAAGTGGCCCAATTTGTTAAGTTTTAATTCATTAAATACTTAGTTTTCATTTTTAGACTTTATGAATAAATACCTATGTAAAAATTCAGTCCAATAGGCCCATTTAAAGTCCTTGGCCGAATTTCCCCTTTAAAGTAAAAAAAAATTAGGTTTTTTTTTTAGTTTTCCTATTAGGACTAGGAAAATAGTTAGAAGGCCTAAATGTATGGCTTGGCCAGCCACCCTTATACACATTATACTTGCATAATACATTGAAATCATATTTGTTTTGTTGAGTGAAAATTCTCTTTGAGTTCTCCAAGAATTTTCTTTTCTTTAGAATGAGTTTTAACAATCTTTTCAATTGTGGGAGCCATCTTCAACCTTCTTCTTGCCATTGTTCTTCATTGGAGGGAAGATTAGAGCCGTTGGAAGGGAGTTGTGAAATCTTTTGGGATTTCAAGGCTTCTTAGGACTTTCTTTATTTTCTTGCTGTTCGTTTTTTTATTAATTTCTGCTTGTGCTGATTTATTGATTAATTGTTCATGTTGCGTTTCAGCCATTCCAAACTTCAAGATCTGATTCAGCTTCATTCTTAGGCATCAAGAAACGTTCTTCATTCATAATTTCCAGATTTCTTGCAGCCCAAGTATTTCTTATTCTATTTGATTTTGGTTTCTTGGTCTGACAAGTTTAGTTCTTTGTTTTCTGTTTTCGTTGCAGCCAATTTGTTTATAGATCTCGTAGGACTTTCCCGTGACTTGACGACTCGATCTTGGTCCGTGTGCGATCCACTATCATTTGGTATCAGATTTTGGGCATTTTGGGTGTTCTTGGTTGATTTCTAAACTGATATCCTTTTTAAAACAGTAAATAGCAGTTTTTACCCAGAAAAATTTTTGGAAAAAATTCATTTGAGTGAGAAAACATCATCCGATTGGTTTAAAATTTTATATGGATATTTTTGGCACTGTGGTAGATTATTAAAAAATATTTCCGACAAAAAAATCAGTAGAAAAAGTCAAAAAATTGAAAAATACGAAATCAAGAAAAAAATTAAACAAATATTCAGCGGGTTGATTTTAGTACCGAAACTTTCCAGATCCAAAACAAAATATTTAAGGACATTCCAGTTTAAATTTCGTGATTTTTGGAGGTCGGGAACACCTCGAACGAAGTTGTCAAGTTACTCCACAGTTTTTCGGGTTTTCGGGTTTCAGCAATTTTTATTGTTTCTTAGTTGTAGGATTTCATTTGTTTTTCTTTTATTCTTCCTTTACACTATCTAGCACCTTCTTGTTTCTTGTGTTAGTAGGATTTAAAAGTGTGCACAATTCTTCCTCGGTGCAACACAAATCAATTGGTGTCTCGTCACTTTTTGGACTCCTAGTGCAGTTAAGATTCTTTGGTAGTTACGGTTCATACACTTTCTAATTGATTGATTTAGACTCTACTAAAGAACTCACAAGACTGAATTCTACCTCTTTGAGAATTTGATTTTCTTTTTTGAGTGATTAACGGTGAGGTTTGTTAATATTGTTTTTTTTTTTGAGTGTTGAGTGTTTGTTTTGCAGGTATTCCAAAAGAAAAAAATAAGATGCATAGAATTGGTCAAGTTGATGATGACCATGATGATGTCCATGATAAATTTAAAGAGATCCAACAACAGTTAGATGAACGGGCAGCTGCACTCAAACAAACAAATGCCATACTTCGAACATTGAGTGCTACTATCAATGAGATGCGATTGGACCGAGTGGAGAAAAGAGCCCAATGAGGACAACTTAATTCAAGTGAAAGGGAAAAAATGAGAGTGTCAAGAAGACGAACATCCAACGAATATTCGAGAAGAGATTCATATCATGATTCCTATTCAACGAGAAATTCAAGACGATGCAAAGCAAGTTTCGAGCGTGAAGTTTTCCAAGGTGACGAACAAGAAATCACAAATAATCCTTCGTATGCCCCAAGGAACTCATCCATTGAGAATCAATTTTGAAAAGGTGATCTTTGTTCGTATGCAAGTCATTCCGTACATACCCAACGAGAGTCTTTTCGTTCTGATTCATTTGTAACATCTCTATCTTGTAATGAAAGGAAGACAAAAAAAGAAATCAAAAAAGAAAAAGAGAATGAAAAAGAGAAAAAAGAGATTGAGATTGAAAAGGAAACAGACAAGAAAATTGAAAAAGAAATTGAAGAAAGAAGAGAAAATGAGTTAGAAAAAGAAACAAAAGATAAAGACGAGGAAAGGGTAGTGAGGAATGTTTCCACTAACCAAGATATGAATTTTTGTTGTGTTGCTACTTTTCAGGTTCCTGAAAGACCGAAAGATAACTTTCAACTTCAATACCTTTCCGATGAAAGACGCTTTCATACGATCAACATAGGCAAGGTTGAAGATGAAATCACACTACATGAGCTCGAAGGTAAGCGAGGTAAGGAAATTTTAGCAACCAAGTCTCGTGTAGATTTGAAAATTATTGATAAAACTTTTGGTGACTTAGTTCTTAAAAGATCCCCTCATTTTGATCTGATTAATTGTTATTCTTCGATTGTGGTTGATAAAGTCATTACGAAAGGAAGCGTGAGTTGTTATTCTCTTTATTTGCCTTGTATAAGATCTGCGAATTTGTGCAAATCTGTTTTGGTGAATAAAAAAAGTTTTGAATGTATGTTGGTATGTATGCGAAAATCCTCATGGTTTAACTTGATTGGTTTAATGAAATCTTTGTTACACTTCAGCATGACTAATCAAAATCAAGTTTTTAAACCCGAAATCTGTTTTGGTATATTTTGTTGGAAAATCAAGCATCATCTATTGTGTGCAAATACTTCTTATTGTTTTGATACTTGGTTTTTTAATAAGGTAACGAAATTTGCCAAAATTTTTTTTTCAATTTATATTCGTGCCTTAAACAGTTTCTGCGGTTATACATGAAGTTTGAGTTCCATTTGATAAAGGTTAACTCAACAACGGAGCTTCGACTACACTATGCCCCCGATGAGCGAATGTTTGTATTAAATGGAAAAGGTAAAATCGACCCTTATTCTTCTGCTTATAAAGGTAAGATGCTTGAAACTTTTGAAACACCTTTGTACTCCTCGGATATTGACAAAGATCGAGTTGATGATTTAATTTTTGTAAAACACTTAGATCGAAACGTGCTTGACTGTCCTATTTTATTTATTGATGATATATCTGTTTTGATGGTTGATAAAAAAATTATTGTTTTTGATAATGCATGTGTGAGTGAATCTATAGACCGTCGATTAATACATGGTATGATTGTGCAACTCTGTGAACCGTGCGAACCTTTTCAAATACCTACTTGTGATGATTACGTTTACCATTTCATTTATTACTCGCGATTTATTCATGGTTTGTGGAAACAATTTGAGATGATTGAATGCCTTAAAACATGTCCATCTTTGTTTCAAATATTTGACGAGGCATTGGCGAGTAAATTAGCTTGTTTGTATGGTAATCTAAATCTGTCCATTTGCATGCATTATACTTGTTTTGTTATGCTTATGGTTGGACTACAAGTTCTACTTTCAATGTGGCTAACTTATCTCCATTTGATTTTTCAGATTCGAGGATGAATCTTTTTGAGGAAGGGGGGAATGATACGAGTCACAAAGGCCTTAGATGCGTATACGAAGGAAAAGAAAATCAAGTTTCACTTTCTTATTTTCAAGAAAATCAAGAAACCGAATCCTGGTCCAATTTTTCTATTTTGAGCGATTTCAAGAATAAAGAAAATCAAGATTTCAAATCTTGGAAATCTTGGTCCAAGAAACCGAATCTTGCAACTAAGGTGCATTGGATCTCAGTTATGAGCATTAACAAGCCAATTTCAGGAGAGAACGGATTACAAGCCCAAGTTCTTGAAGATAATGCCCAATAAGATGTTCCAAGCGCAATCAAGAAATTTAAATTAAACTTAGTTTAAAATAAGGCCAAATTGTCAAAGTGGCCCAATTTGTTAAGTTTTAATTCTTTAAATACTTAGTTTTCATTTTTAGACTTTATGAATAAATTTCTATGTAAAAATTTAGTCCAAGAGGCCCATTTAAAGTCCTTGGCCAAATTTCCCCTTTAAATTAAAAAAATTATGTTTTTTTTTTAGTTTTCCTATTAGGACTAGGAAAATAGTTAGAAGGCCTATATGTATGGCTTGGCCAGCCACCCTTATACACATTATACTTGCATAATACATTGAAATCAGATTTGTTTTGTTGAGTGAAAATTCTCTTTGAGTTCTCCAAGAATTTTCTCTTGAGTTTTCTTTAGAAGGAGTTTTAACAATCTTTTCAATTGTGGGAGCCATTGTTCTTCATTGGAAGGAAGATTAGAGCCGTTTGAAGGGAGTTGTGAAATCTGTCGAGATTTCAAGGCTTCTTAGGACTTTCTTTATTTTCTTGCTGCTCGTTCTTCTTTATTAATTTCTGCTTGTGCTAATCTATTGATTAACTAGGGATTAATTGTTCTTATTGCGTTTCAGCCATCCCAAACTTCAAGATCTGATCCAGCTTCGTCCTTAGGCATCAAGAAAAGTTCTTCATTCATAATTTCCAGATTTCTTGCCGCCCAAGTATTTCTTATTCTATTTGATTTGGGTTTCTTGATCTGACAAGTTTAGTTCTCTGTTTTCTATTTTCATTGTAGCCAATTTGTTTATAGATCTCGTAGGACTTTCCCGTGACTTGACGACTCGATCTTGGTCTGCGCGCGATCCTCTATCATGTTTCTTATGTTAGTAGGATTTAAAAGTGTGCACAATTCTTCCTCGGTGCGACACAAATCAATTGGTGTCTCGTTATTTTTTTGGTGATGTGATCCCAATAACATCATGTTATGGCACCACTCGTTGCCATCGAGATTGGCCCAAACACGAGGGCCCCAAGTGCAAGATGAAGTTCAATTTTAGCTTAACAAGCTCAACCTTAGTTTTCTTGACTCAGTTTAGCTCACATGAGCTTAATTCAGCCCGTTTAAGCTCGGTTTAATTTCTTTCAGCTCATTTTAGTTTATATTTAATTTGCTGGAAGCTGAATTTTATTCAGCTAGCTAATTCGATTGCTGGAATTTTTGGTCTTTATATTTGCATTTATTTAAGCTGTGACACCCCTAAAGTGACCCTAGTCGGAAAGCGGTCTCGGGACCGCTAGACTGAGTCACCAAATTATTTGAATGTGATAATTATTGCCTAAAATATGTGAATATAAATGTGTGAAAGTTTTAAGCTTCGATTTAGTTAATTGCATGTGAATTTAGTTGATAGGACTTATGTGAGAAAATTTAGAAATGTGCTAGGCAAATGCAAGTGGCCTAATAGTGCATGTAATCAAAGGGGTGGACTTGCATGTCAATTTCCCCCCATTTAAGTACTAGTGGCCGGCCATGACAAGGGATGATGGGCAAAACATGTTGTGTTAATGGAAAAATAAAATAAGAAGCATGGGCAAAACATGTCATGAAACATGTTGTGTTAATGGAAGAATAAAATAAGAAGCATGGGCAATAAACTAATAAGAAATTGAAGGAAGAAAACAAAGAGAAAAAAATGTGTTCATCATTCTCATGCATGACAAAAAGAAAGAAAGAAGAGAAAGGCTCTCATGTTGTTCTTCGTCGAATAGGAGAAAGAAAAAGAAGGAAAAAGAGCTTTGAGGAAATCGGCTATGGTGGTTTGATAGACTAAGGTATGTTTGATGATGTTCCATGAGATGCATGCATGTTTAGTAGTTAGCTTGAGTTCTAAATAGCCCATGGTTCAAATCTTTACTATGTCATGGAGATGATATTTGGCCAAGGTGGATTGGTGTTGATATCATTTGCATGCTAAAAGTGAAGCTTTGTAATGGTGCATGTGATGGTGGATTGATGATTCTTGAATATTCTTTTTAGCATTTTTGAGTGAGACATTAAGTTCTTTGTTTAACCATGACCAAAAATTGAAATGGTATGGTGTTGTGATGCAATCGGCCCCAACATAGACATGTATGTTCGGCCACATGAATAAGTACATAAGTTATGTGTATATTCGGCCATAAGCTAGCAAAATGAGACTTTAATGAGTTAAATTTGTTTGAATTAAGCTCAAGAGCAAAGGGGAACTAAATCCGATAAAGGGAAGGAAAAAGTGGTCGAATAGCCGCCGAAATCGTTCGACAACATCCGAGGTAAGTTTTAAGTGATTAAACGTTGAGTAAATTCAATTATAATAGGACATGATGAGTTGATTTAATAAGATATGATGTGGCCATGATATGTTCTAAGTTCAAATGGTAAGTTCTTAAGTGTTTGAGCTTGGGAATTTAAGGGTAATTTGAAATAGTCTGCTTAGGACAGCAGCAGTAACGTGACTTTAGAAAATCACCATAAATTTATGGATTTGAATTAGAGGCTGAATGAGACATGAAATTAAAGCTTAATGAGTCTATTTTCTTATAAAAGAAACCGTGTAAGCAAAGGAATTTCCGATAATGAGATACTTAAAGTTGTGTGAGACAGCGCAGAATGACACTGTAATCCTCTGTTCTGTATTTAGAAAATCATTATAAATTGTACAAAAATGGTTATAAGATAAAATTTATATGCTTAGACTCCTTAATGAGTATAGTTTCAAATGAAATCAAATAAAACACATTTTGAATTCTGTAAAATGAGAAATTCGATTCGTAGTGAAGAGTGGTCAGATTAGTCAAACAGTGAAACAGGGGAAGCTTTAAGAAAAATCTGGTATTGATTGGCCAAACCTAAAATTCTAGAAATTTTATGGATGGAAGATATACGAGTCTATATTCAGGAAAAATTAACGGAAAGTGATTTGGAGTTTTGTAGCTCCAGTTATAAATAATTTAGTGACTATTGCTCAGGAAAAACAGCTTGTGCTGAATTTGAGATTGTGTTGTAAACCTTGATAAACTTGTTTTAGTTGCTCATAAGCTATTGATTAAACCCATATGTGAATTCTAAATTGTGATATTGGAAAATGATAGATGTAGATTCAGCCAAGACAGTGTGTATACGTGAAAGTATATGTGGTATGTGAAGTATATTTGGATAATTGTGATGTGAATACATGAAAATCTATATATGTGATAAGGCCTAATGGCCGATGTGATGAATGTGAAAGTGTATATATGTGATAAGGCCTAATGGCCGATGTGATCAATGTGAAAGTGTATATATGTGATAAGGCCTAATGGCCGATGTGATGAATGTGAAAGTGTATATATGTGATAAGGCCTAATGGCCGATGTGATGAATGTGAAAGTGTATATATGTGATAAGGCCTAATAGCCGATGTGATGAATGTGAAAGTATATATATGTGATAAGGCCTAATGGCCGATGTGATGAATGTGAAAGTGTATATATGTGATAAGGCCTAATGGCCGATGTGATGAATGTGAAAGTGTATATATGTGATAAGGCCTAATGGCCGATGTGATGAATGTGAAAGTGTATATATGTGGTAAGGCCTAATGGCCGATGTGATTAATGTGAAAGTGTATATATGTGGTAAGGCCTAATGGCCGATGTGATGAATGTGAAAGTGTATATATGTGGTAAGGCCTAATGGCCGATGTGATGAATGTGAAAGTGTATATATGTGATAAGGCCTAATGGCCGATGTGATGAATGTGAAAGTGTATATATGTGATAAGGCCTAATGGCCGATGTGATGAATGTGAAAGTGGCCGAGTGGCCAACGTGATGGATGTGAATGTGTAGAAATGTGATAAGTCCCGAAGGGCATTTGTGTCAGTACTATATCCGGGTTAAAACCCCGCAGGGTTTATGCAAGAATATTATCACTGATTAATGTCCGTAAGCTTGGTGCTCGTACTATATCCGAGCTCTAAAGACCCGATGACTACGTGTGGGGATTTTGTCCGGGTAAGACCCGATAACTTCGTGTGGAGATTATGTCCGGGTAAGACTTCGTAATAAGAATTGCTTATAAATATATTCAATGCGAAAGGTTAAACAGGTATGTACTCCAAGTTTATATGTGAGCTTGATTTGCACTAAATCATAAGGTAGTTATGTGATGCATATGAGAGCAATCTATGAGACTATTCCTATGATTATGTGACATCGGATCAGTGTGAGAGGTTATGTGAAATCATACGATATATCTATGTCACATGAGCTCACTTTTATGCGAAAGTTTATCTGCCTATTGTATATGATGAGATGTGCATATTCGGTAAAGGGATGGTATGCCCGAAGGAAGAGTGAAATAAAAAATACGAACAACTATGTTATAATTTGATTGTTATATGTTGACACTGCTTAAAACTTACTAAGCATTAAATGCTTACTCCGTTCTTTGAATCTCTGTTTTATAGATTTTGGTTCGTCAGCTATCGGACTCGGGATTTTTGGAAGTCGAAGTCTCCCACACTATCAAAGCCCCCTTTTGGTACAATTTTGGTTGAACTTTGAAATGGCATGTATAGGACTACCCTTTTGTTGTTGGTCATGTACCCTTCGGTTTTGTGTAAATTTGGATAGCCATGCGAAAATGGCTTAAATATACTTTGATCATAGCATTATAATCGTTTTGTATGTTGTCCGTCGAGAGGTATGGAAATGTTGGTAACGGTTAGCCATGGGAAGTGTTATTCTTTATCACTTTTGGAATATGTATGACAAACTCTAGTTGATCCATGGAGGATCATGAAATAGGTAAAGTTTACCTTAAAAAAAAACAGATGCTGGCAGCAGCAGTGATGTGGATGTGAAAAATCACTAAAAATAGTAGGAATGGAATTAAATAGTGAATAAATTATGTAAGCGAACCTTGATGAATGTATTTTCATAGGAAAGTAACGAAACGATCATATGGACAGTATGTTAAGAGATATTCAGGTTCTCGTGAGACAGGGCCAGAACGATTTCTGGATTCCCTGTTCCGACTTTGGAAATTCATTATAAATTAACCAGAGATAATTAGGAGTCATTCCATATATGTATAGATTCCTCTCTGAGTCTAGTTTCTATAGAAACAAACGGCATCAGTATTGAAACTCTGTACAGGGAGATATCCAAATCGTAATGCATGAAGGTCAGTGTAGTCGCACCCTGTAACAGGGGAGAATTTAACGAATAAACTGTACTAATTTGCCCAACCAAAAATTCTAGAAAAAATATGTAGATGGGCATATGAGTCTAGTTTCAGGGAAAAATTACGAAACTGATTTTCGAGTTGTGAAACTCAAGATATGATTTTTAAGGTGACAGTGATGCAGTTAGCCAACTGCCTGGAAATTTTTAAAATGAACTGCGATAGTAAGCGAATTTAGTCTGTGAACCCCTCGTGTCCGACTCCGGCAACGGTCTCGGGTACGGGGTGTTACATAAGCATTACTACAGCTCATAAGTGTGTCCTAAACTATTACAAGTATTTAATATGTTTTTTCTTAGCTGAAATAAATGTGTCCAGATTTAATTAAGTTTGTTCTAATACATGTTTTAATTTTGTCCAGCCAAATTAATGTGTCTTGTTTAGTTATAATTTAATTTGTTCCAATGTTAATTAGTATGTTCACATTATGTTTTAAATTGGTTCAGCTGAATTTGTTTAATTTAATTAAGTTCATGTGTGTTGTTTAGGTGCAGCCGAATTTGAAGATACATTGGGCAGATTCATGCATGGGGAGATGCATTTGCAGCTGGTACATTTAATGCATTGAAGATGAATTAATTTGGGATTATTCAAGACAACTATTCCGCCAAGAGTGTTCAAGCTATTCATCCATTCAAGGCTTGGCCGATTCTCTTCACAAGGAAGCATAAAAGTTGTTCACACCATAGCTGTTCGGTTCAGCCATGTTCACACTATGGGGACTCTTCAAAACCGTCCATTCACACCTAAAAAGGCTGCTCAAGCTCTTCTTTAATGTTGGTCACTTTTTAGCAAGAGTTGCCTAATGAATGATTCCATTAAACTCATTAGTTAAATTTAGCCACTGCATGAATCTCCAAAATTCATTTAGAAGTTTCCTATTAGTCACCATTCAGCCGAACCTACATTGGCCATCATTCATGAATTAAAGCTGGAATTTAGTTCAATGTTTGCTTAGAAATTAAGCCTAGAATTTGTCCATTCGGGTACTATACATTAAGCTATAAATAGTTTTTGTTTTTCATTGTAAAAGGACTTTTTTCCAATTTGATAATATATTGAATATTTATGAGATTTTCTTCTCTCAATTTCGTCCAAAGACTTTGTTGGCTTATCTACTAGTTAGTGCTGTCAACCCTGCTCTTTGCAAAACTGAACTTATCACTTTCAACCAAGGTGTGGCGTTCAACTTATACCAAGGTTCCTATCTTTAATAGATAGTGGGTCGAGGTCCTTATCTTCGTCCATTTTCCATCTTAAGAACATATAAGGTTCGGGTCAACACTTACCCATTGTGTTGGTTCTTTCTTGTTTTTAAGCCAATCCATCCATTTCCCATTAAACCAAAGTTCCATACCTTTCCATCGTATTACTTCTTTTCTTAGCCGAAACAAATTACATAAACCAATTCCCTTTAACCTTAATTGAACCATAAACAACTTCATCGAACGATTATATCTCTTTCACTCAAGACGAACAAAACTTCTTCATTAGGCGATTGGGCAACGAAAGCGACTGAACTCATTCAACTGAGGCTGGTTCGCATCATTTGGTCTCCTAGTGCAAATTAGGATTCTTTGGTAGTTACGGTTCATACACTTTCTAATTGATTGATATAGACTCTACTAAAGAACTCACAAGACTGAGTTCTACCTCTTTGAGAATTTGATTTTCCTTTTTGAGTGATTAACGGTGAGGTTTGCTAAGTTTTCTTTTTGAGTGTTGAGTGTCTGTTTCGCAGGTTTTTGAAAAAAAAAGGTCTGGGATTGGTCAAGTTGATAATAACCATAATGATGTCCAAGATGCATTTAGAAAGTTCCAACAACAGTTAGATGAACAGGCGGCCTTACTTCGAACATTGAGTGCTACTATCAATAAGATGCGATTGGATCAAGAGCCTCAGTATTGGGGTCCAATTAAAGAAGATGTGGATAATCAGCCTCCTGCTCATAGGCGCGCTCCTAGATGTGTCCCTAGAACTGACTATGATTTTCATGATCGTGGGCAACCCTCTTTGGCAAAACGAAAGTTCACAATTCCTCAATTTCGTGGTAAGAATGATCTTGAAGCTTATTGTGAATGGGAATCTAAAATTGAACTTATGTTTCGTTATTATAAATGTCCGGATGATGAAAATGTAGCGTTGCAACACTGGAATTTTCAGATTATGCATTAAGTTGGTGGACTCAACTTGGGGTAAATCGTCATAGGAATTATGAAGGAGAGATTACGACGTGGTAGGAGTTGAAACAAGTTATGCGTAAAAGATTTATTCCGCCTCATTACTATAGAGAAGTTAAAACAAAGCTTAGACGACTTGTTCAAGGCAGTAGGACGGTGGATGAATATTTTAAGGAGGTGGAGATGCTCATTCAGAGAGCTAATGTGGAGGAGGAGGATGAAACAACTATGGCTCGATTTATTAATGGTTTGAATAGGCCAATAGCTAATACATTAAGGCTACAGACATACATTGATTTGGAAGAAGCAGTTTATAAAGCCATTGAGATCGAGCAACAATTAAAGGAACAAAGGGTTAGTTCCTTCTCTACTTCACAATATTATAGAGGTAACACTTCCAATTCTGATTTTAAAAGTTCAAAATCACCTTTTGTTACTAATAAGTCTTCTTTGAGTAATGGAAGTAAGCAATCAGATTGGAAGAAAGGGCCTTCTGTTAAAACGCAAACACCTCCTAAGCAGCCCAATTTAGGTGATTCGAATGTGAAGAGGACTCGTGAGATTGAATGTTTCAAGTGCAAAGGGCGTGGTCATTATAGTAGGGAATGCCCTAACACGAGATTGCTTCTTATGAAGGATAACGGTGAGTACACTTCCGACTCCGATAAAATAGATCTAGATAGGCCAGAACTTGTGGATGATAGTGATAATGGAGAAGAGTTGGTTGAACCACCAAATGAAGGGGACTTTGCCGATTTTCAATGCCTTGTAGTTCGCCGCACCCTTAACATCCAGATGAGAGACGATGTTGATAACCAAAGGACCAAAATTTTCCATTCTCGGTGTTTTATAAAAGGTAACTTGTGTTCACTTATTATTGGTAGTGGGAGTTGTTCGAATGTAGTGAGCAGTTATTTGGTGGATTCTTTAAAGTTACCTTGTACCAAGCACCCAAAGCCATATCACGTTCAGTGGCTTAATAAATGCTCGGAAGTTAAAATTACAAAACAATCCTTGGTCACTTTTAAGCTCGGGAATTATGAGGATGAGGTATGGTGTGATGTGGTCCCAATGCATGCGGCACACTTACTCCTTGGACGGCCTTGGCAATTTGATCGTGATGTTACACACCAAGGTAAGCTCAGTAGATACTCCTTTGTGTTTAAAGGCCAAAAATTCACTTTTGCTCCTTTAAATCCCAATGATGTATATAAGGATCAATTAAAGATGATTAAATTTTGTTAGGGGGTGAGGGAGAAAGGACAAATACAAAAGACAGAGTGAAAAGAGGCCAGTAGTGAAAAAAGTCAAAATATAAATGGCCCAAAGGTGAGTGAATCCGCATGTGGTAAAATTAGAGTGAAAAATTGATGGCAACAAAAAAAGATGTGCGGAGAGCCCTACTCAATAAACAGCCTTGTATCCTTTTGAGGTTTAGGAAAAACTATTTATCTTTATCTAACATTAACCAAAATTTGCCTAGTGTGTTTCAGTGTCTTTTGCAGGATTATAAGGATGTTTTTAGTGAGGTCCGTAAAGGTTTACCACCTTTATGTGGGATAGAGCATCAAATTGACTTAGTACCAGTAGTTTCGATACCAAATCGACCAGCCTATAGAAGCAATCTCGAGGAGACAAAGGAATTGCAAAGGCAAGTTGAGGAGTTACTAAACAAAGGGTACATTCGTGAGAGCTTAAGCCCTTGTGCCATTCCTGTCTTATTGGTACCAAAGAAAGATGGTACATATAGAATGTGTGTTGATTGCCGTCCAATCAACAAAATATTGGTAAAGTATAAACATCCAATTCCTCGACTTGATGATATGCTTGATGAATTACATGGTTCAATTATATTTACTAAAATTGATTTAAAAAGCGGTTATCATCAAATTCGAATGAGGGAAGGGGATGAATGGAAAACAACCTTTAAAACAAAATTTGGATTGTATGAATGGTTAGTTATGCCTTTCGGCCTTGCTAATGCACCGAGTACATTTATGAGATTAATGAATCATGTTTTAAGGCTTCACTTGGGTAAATTTGTAGTAGTTTACTTTACTGATATTTTAATTTACTCAAAGACATTAGATGATCATGTTTTCCATGTTAGAACCGTTTTAGATATTCTGCGAGCTAAAAAATTGTTTGCCAACCTTGATAAATGCACATTTTGTTGTGATAAGCTAATCTTTTTAGGTTTCATAGTCAGTGCCCAAGGTATTCATGTCGATGAGGACAAAGTCAAGGCAATCAAGGAGTGGCCAACTCCTAAATCAGTAACTGAGGTGAGATCTTTCCATGGTTTAGCTAGTTTTTATAGACGATTTGTAAAAGATTTCTCCACTATTGCTGCCCCA
Source organism: Gossypium hirsutum (assembly GCF_007990345.1). Classification (NCBI taxonomy): domain Eukaryota; kingdom Viridiplantae; phylum Streptophyta; class Magnoliopsida; order Malvales; family Malvaceae; genus Gossypium; species Gossypium hirsutum. Next base: position 31,190,467 of record NC_053439.1, on the reverse strand, counting down.
TTAATAGAGGTTATCAAAAAATTCGTGGGTTTCAAATGGGGTGAAACTCAAGAAAAGGTTTTTCATACCCTAAAAGCTAAGTTATGTTCTGCTCCTCTTCTTAAATTACCTGATTTTACTAATAATTTTGAACTTGAGTGTGATGCTTCAGGAATTGGCATTGGCACCGTTTTAATGCAAGATAAGCAACCAATTGCTTATTTTAATGAAAAATTGAATGGTGCACAATTAAACTACTCAACTTATGATAAAGAACTTTTGGCATTGGTTCGTGCACTTCAAGTATGGCAACATTATTTGCTGCCCAATGAATTTGCCATACATACAGATCATGAATCCCTCAAGTGGTTAAAGGGACAAGGTAAGTTGAGTAAACGGCATGCCCGATGGGTAGAATTCATTGAAACATTCCCTTATGTGATAAAATATAAAACCGGTAAAGATAATGTAGTTGCGGATGCTTTGTCTAGACGATATGCTTTAATAACTACATTGAATGCTAAAGTATTAGGGTTTGAACATATTAAGGAATTATATAATGATGATGCTGATTTCGGCCATATCTATAGAAATTGTGGACATACTACTTTTGAGAAGTTTTATCTCGTAGATGGCTTTCTTTTTCATATAAACAGGTTATGCATACCAAAGTGTTCCATGCGAGACTTATTGATGCATGAGGTCCATAGTGGGGCTTTAATGGGACATTTTGGGGTGGCTAAAACACTAGACATCTTGCAAGAACATTTTCATTGGCCACGTATGAAGAAGGATGTCAAAAAGGTATGTTCTAAGTGCATTACATGTAAACAAGCAAAATCTAACGTAATGCCTCATGACCTTTACACTCCTTTACCGATTCCTACTTCACCAAGGGTAGACTTATCCATGATACTTTATTTTAGGTTTGCCTCGAACTAAGAAAGGCAGAGATAGTATATTTGTTATTGTTGACAGGTTTTCAAAGATGGCACATTTTGTTCCTTGTCACAAAACAGATGATGCTACACATGCGGCAGACTTATTTTTAAAGAGGTGGTAAAACTTCATGGCATCCCTAAAACAATTGTTTCTAACAGAGATGTAAAATTCCTTAGCCACTTTTGGAAGGTATTGTGGGGTAAGCTTGGTACGAAATTACTTTATTCAACTACATGTCACCCCAAACTGATGGCCAAACTGAGGTAGTTAATCGAATATTAGGAGCCTTATTACGATCTGTTGTGGGAATGAACATTAAAAATTGGGAAGAATGTCTACCATTTGTCGAATTTGCATATAATTGATCTATTTATTCTACAACTGGTTATTCTCCATTTGAACTTGTTTATGGTTTTAACCCACTAACAGTACTTGATCTTGCGCCATTACCACTTGAACATATTGATAATTTGGATGGCGAACAGAAAGCTGAGTTGGTGAAATCCTTACACGAGAAGGCTAGGCAACAAATAGCCAAAACAAATGACGTCAACACAAACAAAGCAAACAAGGGGCGCAAACGGGTTGTCCTTGAACCCAGAGATTGTGTTTGGGTCCATATGAGGAAAAAATGATTTCCTACAAAAAGAAAGACCAAGTTGGACCGAAGGGGCGATGGACCTTTCCAAGTACTCGAGCAAATCAACGATAATGCATACAAAATTGATCTACCCAGTGAGTACAATGTAAGTTCTACTTTCAATGTGGCTGACTTATCTCCATTTGATTTTTCAGATTCGAGGATGAATCTTTTTGAGGAATGGGGGAATGATACGAGTCACAAAGGCCCAACTCAAGCTCAAGAACGTGATGGGCTCAAATTACCACAAGGCCCAATAATGAGGTCAAAGGCTAGACAAATGGAACAATTCAAGAATTTATTAGCAAGGCCTTAGATGCATACACGAAGGAAAAAGAAAATCAAGATTCACTTTCTTATTTTCAAGAAAATCAAGAAACCGAATCTTGGTCCAATTTTTCTATTTTGAACGATTTCAAGAATCAAGAAAATAAAGATTTCAAATCTTGGTCCAAGAAACTGAATCTTGCAGCTAAGGTGTATTGGATCTCCGTTACGAGCATCAACGAACCAATTTCGAAAGGAAGTGGACTACAAGCCCAAGTTCTTGAAGGCAAGGCCCAATAAGATGTTCCAAGCCCAATCAAGAAAGTTAAATGAGACTTAGTTGAAAATCAGGCCAAATTGTCAAAGTGGTCCAATTTGTAAAATTTTATTTTTTTAAATACCTAGTTTAATTTTTAAACTTTATGTTAATGCCCATGTAAAAAAACTCAGCCCAAGCAGACCATTAAATGCCTTGGCCGAATTTTTCCCTCTAAATTTAATAATTAGGTTTTTTTTTAGTTTTCTAATAAGATTAGGAAAATAGTTAGAGGGCCTATTAATAGGCTTGGCTGGCCACCTTATGAATAGACATTAAATAATACATTGAAATCATATTTGTTTTGTTGAGTGAAAATTCTCTTTGAGTTCTCCAAGAATTTTCTCTTAAGTTTTCTTTAGAAGGAGTTTTAACAATCTTTTTTATTGTGGGAGCCATCTTCAGCCTTCTTCTTGCCATTGTTCTTCATTGGAGGGTAGATTAGAGCCGTTTGAAGGGAGTTGTGAAATCTTTCTTGATTTCAAGGCTTCTTAGGACTTTACCTTTATTTTTCTTGTTGTTCAATCTTTTTACTTTTCTGCTTGTGTCGATTTCATTATCTAACTTGTTTAAACTCTCTTGTTGCATCTCCAGCCCTGTTCAACCTTCAAGAATCTATTCGGCATCAACCTTGGACAACAAAAAATGTTTTGATTTCATAAAACCCCTCTTTATTGCCGTCCAAACCCAAGATCTAGTTGATTTCGTGATCTGCTGAGTTTTTTGGAAATTAACTTGTTGTTTTGTGTTCTTCTTTTCTGATTTGGCTGTTTGGAACCTATCTTGAATTTAATTCTGTGTTCTTGGCTTTCAAGATTAGCCATTCATAAGTGTTTTTAATTCTTGGCTGATCTTTCATTGATTTGGGTATTTCCGTTTCAAATCTAATTGATTCTAAGCCAAATTTTCTGTTTCGTTTCAAATCCAAGCGTTTAGAGTTTTCGTAAGAGTTTCCCATGACTTGACAACTCGATCTTGGTCCGCGCGTAACCCTCTATCAATCAACTTATTCTTGTAGATGCTAGAAAAAAGGCCGAATATGTAAAAGAGTTACATTGAAAAATTTGAGCCAACATTGAAGCAAGGACCGAGAGTTATACTCGAAAGGCGAATAAGGGTCGAAAAAGAGTTGTCTTTGAACCTGGCGGTTGGGTTTGGGCTCACATGATGAAGGAAAGGTTTCCAGCCCAACATAGGTCAAAGATATTAACGCGTGGTGATGGCCCCTTTCAAGTCTTAGAACAGATCCACGAGAACTCCTATCGACTCGACCTACCTGGTGAGTATAACAGAAGTGCCAGTTTTAATTTGTCTGACTTATCCCTTTTTGATGCAGATTACGATTTGAGGGCAAATCACTTTGAAGAGGGGGAGGATGATATGACCACGCCCCAAGTCACACCTAGCTCGAACAAGGAACCTTTGGAGCTGCCCCAAGGTCCTATCACCCGATCACGAGCCAAGCATTTCAAAGAGGCCATTTTGGCTTTAGTGGATAAAGTTTGGGCCGAGACTTTAGTTGGACACATCGAAGAAGCTTGGGCCAATTCTATGAGCTCTCCATGCAATTTGTTGCAAGCTGAATTAAGCTCCATTTCAGCTCAATGAGCTCGAACCAACTCAATTTCTACTCAATATAATTTAGTCTTTAATATAGTTGCTGAAATAATTATTTGAGTTAGTTAAATTAGTTATTTACAGCTCAATTAATTTTTGTTGTCTAATTGGTCTTAAATCTGGACGAATTTAATTATGCATGTTAATTGAGTTATTATTACATGTTATTAATTTGTCTTAATTTCTACAGCTTATTAATATGTTTTTAATGTGTCAACTATTACATGTTTTAATTATGTCCTAAGGCTACCGAATTTAATGTGCAGAATTTTAGTGTCATTTGCTGCAAAATTAATGTGTCTAAAAATGTATTTGATTTATTGAATGAATTTTGCTGCAGGTACACTACACTTGGACGTCCTTGGTGCATGAAGGAATTAAAAGAAGGTACATGTAAGGGACGACACATGCATGTTTGGGAAATTAATTTTGGCTGCTGTTTGAAGTCTCCTAGGTGACCATTTGGCCAAGGGAGCTGCTGTTTCCTTCTCCCAAGCTGCCCATTCAGCCTAAATTATTCCTTTCACATTGCTGGGCAAATGTTCACACATAAAGGCTGTTCGGTTCAAGGCTTTCACACCTTAAATGGCTGCTCATTACCTCTTTAATTGCTGGTCATTTTTCAGCAAAAGTTTCAACTTAAATGAGCTTATTTATGCTCATTGGCTGAACCTAGCTTATCCATGCACCATCCAAGTTGTTCAAGGTTCATTTACCCATCTAGAAGCTGACCATTGGAGCTCACATTTAGATGAACCTTGCTAGCTCAATTAATTGGGTTCATTAGCTTAATTCTTAAGAATGCATGTGACTATTCGGCTAGCTTAGTTGCTGCTTATAAATAGTTGAAAATTTTATTTTGTAAAAAAACTTTTGGCATATTGTTAATGAATTGCTATCGAATTTGTGAACCATTTTCTCTCAAATTTTGTTCGAGACCCATAAGACTTATCTAGCTTCTAGTGGCGTCTTTCCGAGTCTTTTCTGAACTTATCACTCCCTAAACCCCAGTGCGGTGTTCACCCTAATACCTTTTGGTCATACTTACCTAAGTATCGGGTCCAGGTTTCCAAACTACCAAATCCAACTCTTTTAGGTCTTTTAAGTTTCGGGTCAACACTCCTATTTAGTGTTGCTTCATCCTTGACCTTTTTGAGCCAATTTGGTTTATTTCGTACCAAAAATCTCATACCATTTCGTACCAATATCCAATTCCAATTCTTACCAAAACAAAAACCATTTCCTAATTAAACCTAAACCAAATTTGACCAAACTTATTCCATATCTTTTCTAGCCTAAACCAGATCCATATCCATTGATAGGGGGTTGTGCACGGACCAAGATCGAGTTGTCAAGTCTCGGGAAACTCCTACAAAAATTCTAAACGATTGGATCTGAAACGAAACATAAATTTAGATTAGAATCAATTAGATCTGAAACAAAAATACCCAAATCAATAAAAGATCAGCCAAGAATTAAAAACATTTATGAATAGCTAATCTTGGAAGCCAAGAACATGGAATTGAATTCAAGATAGGTTCTGAACAGCCGAATTTGAAAAGAAGAACACAAAACAGCAAGTTAATTTCAAAAATCTCAGCAGATCACGAAATCAATTAGATCTAGGGTTTGGATGGCAATAAAGAGGGGTTTTGTGAAATCAAAACGTTTCTTGTTCTCCAAGGTTTATGTCGAACAGATCTTTGAAGGTTGAACAGGTCTGGAGACGCAACAAGAGAGTTTAAACAAGTTAGATAATGAAATCGACACAAGCAGAAAATTAAAAAGATTGAACATCAAGAAAAATAAAGATAAAGTCCTAAGAAGCCAATGAAGAACAATGGCAAGAAGAAGGCTGAAGATGGCTCCCACAATCAAAAAGATTGTTAAAACTCCTTCTAAAGAAAACTCAAGAGAAAATTCTTGGAGAACTCAAAGAGAATTTTCACTCAACAAAGCAAATCTGATTTCAATGTATTATTCAAGTGTCATGTGTGGCCGGCCAATCCTTACATTTATAAGCCTCTATTACTTTCCTAACCCTATTAGGAAAAACTAAAAAAAATCCTAATTATTTGATTTTAAAAGAAAATTCGGCCAAGGCTTTTTAAATGGGCCTCTTGGACTGAATGTTTACATAGAAATTAATTTATAAAGTCTAAAATTTAAATTAAGTATTTAAAGAATTAAAACTTAACAAATTGGGCCACTTTGACAATTTGGCCTGATTTTCAATTGAGTTTCGATTTAAATTTCTAGTTTGGGCTTGGAACATCTTATTGGGCTGTGTGTTCAAGAACTTGGGCTTGTAATTCGTTTTCTCCCAAAATTTGTTCGTTGATGCTCTTAACTGAGATCCAATGCACCTTGGCTGTAAGATTCGGTTTCTTGGATCAAGATTTCCAAGATTTGAAATCTTGATCTTCTTGATTCTTGAAATCGCTCAAAACAACAAAATTGGACCACGATTCGGTTTCTTGATTTTCTTGAAAACAATTCAGTGAATCTTGATTTTCTTTTTCCTTCGTGTACGCATCTAAGGCCTTGCTAATAAATTCTTGAATGGTTCCATTTAGTTTTGAACGCATTTGTTTTGGCCTTTGACCTCGTTATTCGGCCTTGTGGTAATTTGAGCCATCATGTTCTTGAGCTTGAGTTAGGCCTTTGTGACTCGTATCATCCATTTTTGATCGAACCTACTTGACTTCTTTGAACCCAATCATATTTTCTTTTCCTTGAATCAATATATTCAAATATACTTCTTCGCTTACGATCAAGAACTAAACGACTCGGATTCAACTACTAAACCGAGGTCGTATCAGCAACTCCAAAGTGTCCCATCAAACCACCACTATGTGCTTCTTCAATCAATACCTCCCGAACGGATCCTTGGGGTATGCAAAGTTTTCCCTCTCGAAATAGGTACCCATCATGTCAATAGTACTTCTCGTAGGCTCCCTTTTCGCATAACCTAAACAATTCAGCTAGCTCAGCATCATCGGCATATAAATCTTTAAGAAATACAAACCCCGTCAATTTAGCATCCAACACATTTATTAAAGCCTACCTCCGAGATAGTGCATCAGCCACTACATTTTCTTTACCTTTTTTATATTTATGACATAGGGAAAAGATTCGAGAAATTCTACCCACTTAGCATGCCGCTTGTTCAGCTTGTGCTGCCCTTTCAAATACTTCAAAGATTCGTGATCGGTATGTATTACGAATTCTTTGGGCCAAAGATAGTGCTGCCATGTTTCTAAGGCTCGAATCAATGAATAGAACTCCTTATCGTACATTGGATAGTTTAGTACGGTGCCATTGAGTTTCTCACTAAAATACACGATAGGGCGTCCGTCTTGCATCAATATGGCTCCAATACCTAAACCTGACGCATCACATTCTAACCCGAAAGTTTTATCAAAATTCGGCAATGCTAATAAAGGTGCATGTGTTAAACAATCTTTAATTTTCATAAAAGCCTTTTCTTGTTCTTCTCCCTACAGAAAGTTAGAATTCTTACGGATAACCCCAGTTAATGGCGCGGCCAATGTGCTAAAGTTCAGCACAAATCGGTGATAGAAGCTGGCTAACCCGTGAAAACTTCGTACTTGGGAAACGTTTGTCTGACGGGGCCATTCTTGAATTGCCTTAACCTTCTCGTTGTCAACTTCAAGGCCCTCCGAGCTAATAGCAAAACCTAAAAACACAATCTTGTTAGTACAAAAATCACATTTCTTCAAATTTGCATACAAGGTCTCTTTTCTCAATACTTCCAAAACAACTTTTAAATGCATTACATGGTCATCCAAAGTCTTGCTATAAATTAATTTATCATTAAAATATACCACGCAAAATCTACCAATAAAAGGTTTTAAAACGTGATTCATGAGTCTCATGAATGTGCTTGGTGTGTTCGTTAAGCCAAAGGGCATAACGAGCCACTTGTAAAGTCCATGCTTCGTTTTGAAAGCAGTCTTCCACTCATCACCTTCACGCATAAGTATTTGGTGATATCTGCTGTTGAGATGAATTTTTGAAAACAAACTTGCGCCACTCAATTCGTCAAGCATATCATCCAATCGCGGTATAAGATGTCGATACTTGATGGTTATCTTGTTTATAGCGCGGCAATCTACGCACATTCTCCATGTTTCGTCCTTCTTAGGAACAAGCAAAACAGGAACGACGCAGGGACTAAGGCTTTCACGCACATAGGCCTTCTCAAGAAGTTCATTTACTTGTTTTTGTAGTTCCTTCATTTCTTCAAGATTGCTTCGATAAGTAGGACTGTTTGGAATCGCGGCTCCCAGCACCAAATCTATTTGATGTTCAATTCCACGAATAGGTGGTAACCCACTCAGGATTTCTTCTAGGAATACATCTCTAAACTCTTGCAACACAGATAAAATAGAATAGGGTAACTTGTCGTCAAATTCGTTAGTACCAAGCAAGCTTTCCTTGTATAAAAGAACCAATAAAAGGTTGCTTTCGCAACATCGATTTCCTGACTTCTCTCTCTTTCATATACAAACTCTTTTTTTCGTTCTCATCACTCGTCTCTTTTTCTTTTTCTTTTGCATCATTCTCTCTTTTTTATCACTCATTTTTTTATTTTCTTCTTTTCTACATTCTTTTCTTTATTCTTTTCATTTTTTTGCTCTCGCTCATTTTCTTTTGATTTTTCAATAGAACTCCTCATTTTGAGCTAATCTTCATAAACTTGTTTGGGTGTTAGCGGAGCTAACGTCACCGTTTATCCCAAATGTTTAAAGGTAAATCGGTTTGTGTATCTATCATGAAGGGCACATTTGTCGAATTGCCAAGGCCGTCCAAGAAGAAGATGCCCAGCATGCATTGGTACAACGTTACACATCACTTTATCTTGATACTTTCCGATTGAAAATGAAATAAGCACTTGCTTTGTCACCTTGAGTTCTCCACCATAGTTAAGCCATTGGAGCTTATACGGATGGGGATGTTTGGTGGTGGCCAATCCAAGTTTCTCCACCATCAACGTACTAGCCACGTTCGTACAACTTCCTCCATTGATTATAACACAACAAATCTTATCTTGCACTTGACATCGCGTATGGAAGATATTTTTGCATTGTTGTTCATTTTCAACGCCTTGTAGAGTAAGAATTCTTTTCACAACTAAGATTTCTTCATTCTCGGCTTGTTCTACTTCTTCTTCATCTTCAGATTTTTCAATAGCCTCATTCTCTTGTTCACTTTCAGATTCAATCTCTCCATCCTCTCGAACAAACATCGGATTCCGGTTCAGACATTGGCTCACGATGTGGCCCCTTCCAAGACATTTGAAACACTTTATGTCTCGGGATCTATTCGGTTGGGCTTCCATCTTTCCCTTACCCGTTTCAGCACTCAGTTTGTTGAACTTGGTTTCACCACTCACTTCTTTATTTTGGCTTGGTATGTCACGTTTGTTGGTCCCTTGCCCCCACCTAGATGTTGAAGAAGTATTAAGGAAAGTTCGTGACATACATTTTCTCTTTAGTTGTTTTTCAACCTTTATGACCATATGGACCATATCAATGACCTCGACGTAGTGGTGTAGTTCTACAATATTTGCAATATCACGGTTAAGGCCGGCGAGAAATCGTGCCATGGTGGCTTCTCGATATTCCTCTACATCAACGCGGATCATGGCCACTTCCATTTCCTTGTAATAATCTTCCATACTTTGCTGGCCTTGAGTTAAACTTTGTAGTTTTTTATATAACTCTCGGTGGTAGTAAGCCAGAATAAACCGTTTCCTCATTATTGCCTTCATTTTTGCCCATGTAGACACGGGACATTCACCATTGTGTCGTCAACTCAAAGTGAGTTGATCCCACCATATAATAGCATAGTTGGAAAATTTTATAGCAGCTAGTTTAACCTTCTTGCTGTCCGAGTAATTATGACACTCGAAGACTAATTCAACCTTCTTCTCCCATTCAAGATAGGCTTCGGGATCCGACCTTCCTTGAAAAGTAGGAATCGGCATCTTAATGTTCTATAAATCATCATCAGGCCGCTCTCGATCTCTTTGTCCTCGTGCTCGTTGGCCTTGTCGCCTTTCGCTTTGTCGCGAAGCTTGTCCACTTTCTACATCTCTTGGTTCGTATAAGTTAATTGCATGTTGCCAAGGACGTTCTTGCTCTCTTCTTGGGATCGGAGGGGTGTTCGCACGTTGACTTCGTACCTCTATTTGTTCCATTCGTTTATTGAGGGAATCGAATTGGGGTTGGAACAATCAGGAGATTTCTTGTACACTCGCTTGTACTTGAAGATCAGGCGCTTCACCTCCGGGAACATTTCTTCTCTGTTGAAGGTTTACTCCTCCACTAGCGGCATTTGAAGCTCCTCCACTTACGGCTCGACGTTCAGGACTCCTTGACATGATGATTAAAGTAAGAAAATATCCTCACCACCAAACCTCACAAGTCTCTCACAAGAAAAGAATAAACACTTCACTCATGCTTCACTCAATTTTCGGCTTTTAACTTGATGTAATCTCTCATGCCTTTTACCTCTCAAATCCACTCTCGATATTCTGAAAAGCTACCTTAGACTTATCCACAACTTGTGGGTCGGCTTCAAAGGGCTAATACAAGGGAATATGATGTGGTTTAGGGTAGGCATGAAAGAAGAAAATTTGGTTTAAGATGTGGCGTATAAAACGGGTCACTTCTTGAAAAGAGAATCAATTTTTCGAACAATAATCAACACTTGCAATTTTTTCTATATTCGAAATACTTTTTTTAAATACGATTTTTTTAATTTCATATAGATATTCTTTCTCTTATATTTTTCTATAATTTAATTTTTTTTCAAATTTTTTTTGAAACTACAATTACGTACCTAATTTAACTAGCTCTGATACCAAATGATACGAGTTCATTTCAGATGATGTGACGAGTGGTAATAATTCCCGATCAAAATTAGGTAGTGTCAAAAAATGAGTTTTTAAGTCAAAGAACTTCAAAGATCGAATAACTTGTTCAAGCAAAGGTGTATTTGGGTTTATGATGGAAGGTTAACAAAGATGGTAATTCAATGAAACAAGATCGAACCCTTATTAGCAAATAAGGATCCGGGCTTAAAACGTTTCAAAGAAAAAAGAAGGAATTGAAAATAAACCGAGACCTACTATTTAGTGAAAGAGGAACCTTCGGTATAATGTTGAACGCCACACCAAGGGTGATAAGTTCGGAAACAAAGTCAGATTGACGCCACTTGTGAAGATAAGTCAATTGAGCTTTGAAGAATAAAGAGAGTGAATTAACTCACCAAAGAAATATAGTTTCATTCAGAATTTGGCAAAAAGTCCTTTTACAAGAAAATCAACAACTATTTATAGCCTAAAGTCTAGTAGCCGAATGGACATTTCAAAGCTTAAAAACTAAGCAAAACAATGAACTAATCTTCAGCTTGAATTCATGAATGAGCTGGTCAAGGTTTGGCTGAATGGGGACCAAGGAATAACTTCCAAACTAAGCAAATGAATTTGAGAAATTCATAACAGCATCTACATTCGGCTGATGGCTTGAATGAGGCATTCAATAAGCAGCTATTGCTAAAAAATTACCAGAATTAAAGAGGGCACTTGAGTAGCCATTTTAGGTATGAATGGACGGTTTTGGAAAGCCTTATGCTGTGAACAAACTAAACCGAACAGCCATGGTGTGAACAGTTGGTGTGAAAACAATTGATGCTGTGTTGGGAAGAGAATCGGCCAAGCTTTTGGAGAATTAAAGCTTGCTAACTCTTGGCCGAATGGTTGCCTAGGAGAGTGCCAAAATTAATCAGCTTTAATGAATGTACCAGCTGCACATGCATCTTCACATACATTGAATCTACATGCATGCACCTAGCCAATGAATCTTCAAATTCAGCTGCACCTAAACAAAACAAATGAACTTCATTAATTTAACTCAATTCAGCTGAACATAATGTGGACACACTAATTGACATTGTGACAACTTAAATATTAACTAAACAGGACACATAGATTCGGCTGGACATAATTAATTCATGTTTTAATTTAAGACATACTTAATGAAATCAAGACACATTTAATTTAACTAAGACAAGAAAAATTAAACACTTATATTAATTAAAGACAAATGAATAAGCTGTAGTAAAACTCAATTAAATGCTTAATTTAAATGGTCCAAAAATTCTAGCAGTAAATTTATTAGCTGGAACGAAATTTAGCTTCCCAAAAGTTGAAAATGTTGAACTCGTTTTTGAACTCTTTGTTATCATCTTCCACTATTCGTTCAACCATTGCTGAAATAGCGTCCTTAAATTGTTTAGCTCTAGCTCGCGTTATCGGACCAATGGGCAGCTTGATAGCTTCTAGTTCGATCTCTTCTTTGTTCGCAGGCGAGCTCACATCAGAATTTGCTTACAATCGTTCCGTTCATTCTGCTACTAAGTTTTCTCCTTTTGAAGTTGTTTATGGCTTTAATCCATTAACTCCCCTTGATTTGTTCCCATTGCCTAATGATCAAATTGTACATGTAGATGCCAAGAAAAATGCTGAATATGTCAAGGAGCTCCATCAAAAGGTGCGAGCTAACATTGAAGCTCGTATCGAAAGCTATGTTCAAAGAGCAAACAAAGGAAGAAAACAAGTTATTTTTGAACCAGGTGATTGGGTCTGGGTTCATATGAGGAAAGAGTGATTTCCAGCCAAACGACGGTCTAAGCTATTACCACGAGGAGATGGTCCATTTCAAGTTCTTGAACGGATCAATGAAAATTCATATCGACTTGACTAACCGGGTGACTATAACATTAGTGCCAGTTTTAATGTTGCTGATTTGTCTCCTTTTGATACAGATTCTGACTTGAGGACAAGTTGCTTTCAAGAGGGGGAATGATACTATCTCAGCCCGGGATGTTTCTATTGAGCTGCCACAAGGGCCTATAACTAGGTCACGAGCTAAGAACTTTAAAGAAGCTTTGGCAAGCTATGTGGATCGAGTTTGGAGAGAACAAGAAGCTAATACATTCATCATAAAAGGAGTAACCCAATAGGCGTTACTTTCAATTTATTGCAAGTTGAACTGAAATTTTAATAAACTCATCTTTAGTTAAATAATTGAGTTGTTGATCATTTGATCAACTCATCTTTGTTTAATTAATAAGTGATTCATTATTGAACTGTTATTTACTTAAGTGTTGTTTTCAATTAATCTAGCATCCAAAATTATTTATTGAAGCAATAGTTAAGTTTATTTAATGTTGCTTCTTAAATAGTTGCTGGAATAATAAATGCATGAGTTTAGTTCATCTATTTAAGTTAAATAATTACTGTTGATATGTTTTTAATATGCTTAATAAGATTATTTTAATGTTTTATTGCAGGAGTTATTTTTAGCTCACAACCGTTACATTTCAAAGCTGTTACAAATTGAAATGAGGTGACCTTTCAAGTGCTATCTGAACACAAATGAAGTAGTTGTTACAAAGGAGGTTAATACACCATTAAAGGATGTTTTAAAGAGCATTTTATACTCTTTAAATTCGGCAACAACCTTTTTAGCTACCTGCTATTTTGTTCTTTTATAAAGAATAAATTCAGCATTCAAAACTTCTTTAAGGAGATGATGTCCATTCGGCTACCCATGGGACAACTCAAGAGTCAATTTCAAGCTTTCATGAACATTCATTCAGCTGAATTGAAGAGAATTCAATGAAGAAGTTATTTGTTTCAAGAATGCCAAGAGTCTTGAATTTTAAATCAGCCTTTAATTAGTACATTAAGTGAATGCTTGTGACTATTTGGCTACCTTATTTTAGCACTATGGATAGGTTTATTCAGATTTTGTATGAAACTTTTGATGAATTTTGAATGAAACTCTGTTCATTTGGTGAGAATTTGTTTTCTCCAACCTTGTTCAAAGACTTATTGGCTTATCTACAAAGCTAGTGGCATCAACCCGTTCTTTGTTTTATCCTGAACTTATCACTTTCACAAGTGTGTCGTTCAAACCTTATACCGAGGTTCCTATCTTATTAGATAGTGGGTCGAGGTTTTGATTGAATTTCCTAACCAACTCATTAAACGTATAAGTTTTGGGTTGACACTTAATAGTGTTGGTTCTTGTTTCTTGAGCCATTTTATCTCTTTCATTTTATCTAACCCAAACACTTCCATTTTATCCATTCTCCCTTAACCTTTGTTATTATAAAACGATATTGAGCCTATATTATCAAATTTATTTGTGTTAATTTTCCTTCATCGATTAGTGTTGTAATCTCAAATGGTGGTGAGACGAGCTTTTCCAAAACAAATCTTTGCGTTGACAAGTTTAAAGGTGAATCGTGTTTAATCAACAAGTGCGAAACTCGATTCCGCATAATAATGAATTTTCATATAAACATCTGAATTTAATTAATTGTGATTATTTGAACCCTTTACTACTTTGTTTGAAATCCTCGACTTTTTGCAAATCTAGTTTGAAGGAAGTAAAGAGATTTGAACGTTTGTTTCTGTGGACACAAAAATCCTTTTGGGTTGACGAGTTTGATTTACGAAACTGTTTGCTACACTTTGGCGTAAGTAATCAAACTCATGTTTTTAAACTTGGAATATGTTTTGGTACGATTTGTGGAAAAATCAAGCATCTCAAACTTTATGCGAATAATTTCTATTTGATTGATACTTGGTTTTTGAATAAGGTAACAACATTTGAAAAATTTGTTGTCAATTTAAATTCAAACAATTTCTGTGGTTGTACATAAAGTTTGTGTTCCATTTGACAAAGGTTATGATGCGATCCCACCTCGGTGATTTGAGTCGAGTCATTGATGTGCCCGATCGTTAAAATGGGGAAGTATCGTTGATGCGATCCGGCCCGGGTTAATCGAGTCATTTCACGTAGTTGCCCGATCATCGAAAAGGAGTAGTTGGAGTTGTCGAAATTGGGTGATTTAGGCTAAGGTTTTGCTGAAGCTTTGAAAGGGTTTAGATGAGTGGTTTGGTGTTGATAGGTTTGGTTTAGAATAGAAAAAAGGTAGGATAGAAAAAGGTAATTGATGGAGATAGAAAATAGAACTTAAACGTCAAGAAAGTTTCAATACTATAATGAGTATCGCCCCAAATCTTATATGGTTTAAGGTGAAAATATGGAAACAGGAATATGGACCTCGACCTGTTACTTAGCAAAGTAAGAACCGAAGGTATATTGAAAAGGATGAACGCCACACCAGGATTGTGACAGCCCAAAATTGGCCCTAGTCGGGAAGTGGTTTCGGGACCACAAAACCGAGTCATAAAAATAATTGATTTCCATATTCTATGCTTATTATGTGTGTACATGAGTATGTGGAAGTTTCATTCTCCAATTTTGCCAATTGCATGAGAAATTATTAAATAGGGATTGATATGAGACATGGTGAAAATATGATAGGCTAATTTAAAATGGTCTATTAATGCATGTTGTGAAAATGATGGCTTTGCATGTCAAATTACCCAAAATTTGAGCTAGTGGTTGGCCATGCTATGGGTGGAAACATGTTGGGAACATGTTGGCCTAGTGAGGTATGTAGGAAAAAAAATAAAATAAGGGGCATGGGCATAAAATAATGAAAAGGAGTATGATGAATACAAAAAAAAAATGTGTGTAGTTGTTTCCCCCCCCATTGCCGTGAGCTAAAGAAAAGAAAGGAGAAAATTTTTGTTCATCCTTTCTCATCTTCATTTAGCCGAAACTAGAAAGAAAAAAAAACAAAGAAAAAAAAATGCTCATCCTTTGGTTCATCCTTGGCAAAAAATTTTAAGGAGGAAGGAAGAAGAAAGGTTGAAGAGGTTCGGCCATGCATGTAGCTAGGCTAAGGTATGTTTGATGATGTTCCATGAGATGCATGCATGTTTTAGTTGTTAGCTTGAGTTCTACCTAGCCCATGGTCTAAATCTTGCTATGTGATGGAAATGACACTCGGCCATGGATGCATCATTCTTGGTTGATGTTTGATGTTGTGGTGATGAGGCATGAGGATGAGTTAAGATTCGGCCTAGGTGGAGTTTGTGTTAATGCCATTGCATGCTAAATATGAAGCTTGTTAATGATGCATGTGATGGTGGCTTGATGATTCTTGAACCTCCTTTTTAGCATTTTTGAGTGAGCACATATGTGCATTGGTTGCTAAATGGAGAAGAATCGGCTAGCAAGTTGTGTGCTAAGGCCGAATATAACTTTTGCATGTTAATGAGCAATGCATGTGTTAAATTGATGGAAAGGGAGAGGATGCTTTACTAGTGTGTATATGTGTGTATTAGCCAAGTTTTGAACTTGAAACAAAAGGGTGTTTAGTCAATACAAGTGACCATACTTGTAGAATGTATTAATTGTTGAAATCGGCCCCAAAATAGACATGCATATTCGGCCAAGGGGGAAAAATTAGCTAAAATGTTGAGTTTGATTCATGATTCCGTACATATGTGACTTTAATGTCTAATGTATAAATATGGGCTAAGTGCCTTGTGTTCCTCTTTTCGATGCTCAAATGATTAAATCAATTTATTTGTTTAATTAAGCTCAAGAGCAAAGGGGAACTAAATCCGATAAAGGGAAGGAAAAAGTGGTCGAATAGCTATCGGAATCGTTCGACAACACCCGAGGTAAGTTCTTGAGTAAAAGAGCTTAAATTATGATGTGATTAGATCATGTTTTAAGCAAATTAAAATCATGCTCTTTGTGTGGCTATTGAGCCGAATTTGCAAGAATGATAAATGTCTTGTGTTTGAGTTTTGCTAACGAAAATGAAATACGAATGGGCCATGATTTATTGTTAAATGTGCATGGTTATTTGGATGATGTTCGGGCTAAGTCCCGAAGGCTTGTGCTGGTGACAATATCCGGACTAAGATCCGAAGGCATTTGTGCGAGATACTAATTCCGGGCTAAGCCCGAAGGCATTTGTGCGAGATACTAATTCCGGGCTAAGCCCGAAGGCATTTGTGCGAGTTACTAAATCCGGGTTAAGTCCCGAAGGCATTTGTGCGAATTACTATAACCGGGCTATGTCCCGAAGGCATTTGAACGAGGAGCTATATCCGGTTAAATTCCGAAGGTACGTGATTTGGGAATGAATGAACTTGCTGTAAAATTCCAGTTAATACTCTCGAAACATCCCAACATTGAGGTATGTTTCGTATGTGCTTGAATTTAGTTGAGCCCTTACAAATAAGTATTCGCTCAGTTGATAAACGAGCTACCGGCCTTTGGCTGAGTTGATCTTTTGTGTATGTACATAAGGGTTGATAATGTGAAGCAAGTACGATATCGTAAATTTGTGCATATGAAATTATCCGTTTAGCTATATGAATGTTATACTTTTGTTGTGCTGGAATTCCTTGCTCAAAACTTACTAAGCATAAATTGCTTACTCCGTTTCATTGCTCCTCTGTTTTATAGATTTGGTTCTCCAGCTATCGGACTCGGGATCTTGAGGTCAAAGTCGCCCACACTATCAAAGCCCCCTTTTGGTACAATTTTGGTTGAACTTCGAAATGGCATGTATAGGACTACCCGTTTGTTGTGGGTCGTGGACCCTTTGGACTTGTATAAATTTTGGATAGCCATGCGAAAATGGCTTATATGTGTTTGAGTATATTGTTATAATCATTTGGTGTGGATATGCTTGACAAGGATTGGCCATGGGGATGGTTAATCACTTTCATAAATTGTGCTATTTATGCAAAAAGGGCTAGTTGAATCATGGAAATCATGAAATAGGTAAAGTCTACCTTAAAGGCAGATGCTGACAGCAGCAGTGATGTAGATTTGGAAAATCACTAAAAATAGTAGGAAGGGAATTAAATAGTGAATAAATTATTTAAACAAACCTTGATGAATCTACTTTCATAGGAAAGTAACGAAACCATCATACGGACAGTATGTTAAGAGATATTCAGGTTCTCGTGAGACAGGGCCAGAACGGTTTCTGGATTTCCTGTTCCGACTTTGGAAATTCATTATAAATTAACCAGAGATAATTAGAAGTCATACCATATATGTATAGATTCCTCTCTGAGTCTAGTTTCTATAGAAACAAACGGCATCAGTATTGGAGCCCTGTACAAGGAGATATCCAAGTCGTAATGCGCAAAGGTCAGGGTAGTCGATTCCTGTAACATGGGAGACTTTAACTAATAAACTGTACTAATTGGCCCGATAAAAAATTCTAGAAAAAAATATGTAGATGGGCATATGAGTCTAGTTTCAGGGAAAAATCACGAAACTGATTTTCGAGTTGTGAATCTCAAGATATGATTTTTAGAGCGACTAGTACACAGATTGGGTAGTGTCTGGAAATTTTTAAAAGTCTGTTAACACCTCCTGTTCGACTCCGGTGACGGTCTCGGGTTCGGGGTGTTACATTTGATTGGTATCAGAGCTACGGTTTAGTCGATTCTAGGACTACCGTAATGCGTTTGGTCTAGCTATACATGCCATTTTATGTGATTATTGGATAGTGTGGTGATTTGTGACATTTGCAAATGTGTTAATTTATAGTAATGGATCCCGATCCCGACCGAGAGGTAGCTGATGATCTTGAGAGTGTGGCGCCTGCTCCCGCACAAGGGACAGCGCCGGCAGACTCTCAACCTAATGCTAGTAACCCGAATGATGAAGCTAGACAAGCTTTCTATAGCGTGATGAATGATTGGTTCAACCAATACATTCGAACTAATACGGCTGTTCCAAAACCTCCATTCCCGACTAATACCACCCCCGCACCTACTATACATCCGGTAACTGACCAAATAAGGTCAAATAAGCCCGCAGTTGACAGAATCTGAAAACATGGGGCTACTGAATTTAAGGCTACGGATAGCGACGATGCCGAGCAAGTTGAATTTTGGTTGGACAACACTATCCGGGTACTCGATGAGCTATCTTGTACACCCGATGAATGCCTAAAGTGTACTATATCCTTGCTAGGCGATTCTGCCTACTATTGGTGGAGTACTCTGACTTCGGTTGTGCCCCGAGAGCAAGTAACTTGGGAGTTTTTCCAAACTGAGTTTCGGAAAAAGTATATCAGTCAGAGATTTGTTGATAAAAAACGGAAGGAATTTCTTGAGCTTAAGCAAGGTTCCATGTCGGTTACTGATTACGAGTGAAAATTTGTTAGACTTAACAAATACGCTCGGGAATGTGTTTCGTCCGAGGCTATCATGTGTAAACGCTTCGAGGATGGGCTGAATGAAGATATAAAAATGTTCGTTGGCGTTCTTGAAATACGAGAATTCGTAGTACTTGTCGAGCGAGCTTGTAAAGCCGAAGAGCTTAGAAAAGAAAAACAAAAGTTGATGAGGGAACTGGAGAGTTTCGTAAAAGATCCTCGGGAAAGTCTCTTCAACAGGCATCGAAGAAATTTCGAGATGATGTGGGCTAGTCGAGAGGCACTTCGGGCCTTTTTAGATGAGATCGTGATCGACCCCCTGTGGGTACACGAGGCACTTCGGTCGCCAGTGTTGGGGATGAGCGTCGAGACAGAACGAAATGTCGATATTGCGGTAAATGGCATTCGGGGAGTTGTAGATTCCCTGACCGCTCCTGTTACAAGTGCGGAGCAGTTGACCACTTCATTAAAGATTGCCCGAGGTTGTCTGAACAGAATGTAAATCAGAGTGGGAAACCGGGTGCTACCACTGCTCGAGGTAGACCATCTGAAAATACGGGCAATGCTGGTGGTGGTCAGAGAGGATCTAGAGATGCTACGACCAGATCCGAGGCTCGTGCGCCTGCTAGAACTTATGCTATACGTGCCCGCGAGGATGCTTCTTCGCCTGATGTTATTACCGGTACTTTTACTCTCTTGGATACTAATGTAATTGCTTTGATTGACCCCGGTTCTACTCATTCTTACATATGTGAAACCTTAGCATCCAGTAAGACTTTACCTATTGAGTCTACTGAGTTCGTAATTCGGGTGTCAAATCCCTTGGGTCGTTACGTGCTGGTCGACAAAGTGTGTAAGAAATGTCCCCTAGAAATTCGAGGTTCCTGTTTTCCGGCGGACTTGATGCTTTTGCCATTTGATGAATTAGATGTTATTTTTGGTTTGGATTGGTTGACCGCGCATGATGCGGTTGTGAATTGCAAAAGCAAGACTATTGATTTGAGGTGCGCAAATAACGAAGTAATCCAAGTTGAGTCTACGGACTTGGAGGGGATGCCAGCTGTAATATCAGCAATGTTGGCCCAGAAATATGTAAGAAAAGGGTGCGAAGCATACCTTGCGTATGTACTGGATGACAAAGAATTAGTCAAGAAACCCGAATCTGTGCCGGTGGTTTGTGAATACCCGGATGTTTTCCTGAAGAATTACCGGGTTTACCACCTGTTCGGGAGGTAGAGTTTGGTATTGAGCTTGTACCTGGGGCTACGCCGATTTCGATAGCTCCGTATCGTATGGCACCCACCGAGTTAAAAGAGTTGAAAGCTCAGTTGCAAGAATTGACGGATAGAGGTTTTGCTCGACCAAGTTTCTCACCTTGGGGTGCACCAGTATTGTTCGTGAAAAAGAAGGACGGAACCATGAGGTTGTGCATTGACTATCGTCAACTGAATAAAGTGGCGATAAAGAACAAATATCCGTTACCGCGTATCGATGATTTGTTCGACCAACTGAAGAGAGCCTCAATGTTCTCAAAAATAGATTTGAGATCGGGCTATTATCAGTTGCGAATTCGAGATTCGGACATACCCAAAACTACCTTCAGGACGAGATATGGTCACTACGAGTTCTTAGTGATGCCATTTGGGCTCACTAATGCCCCTGCGGTATTTATGGATTTGATGAATCGGATCTTCAGACCATATTTGGATCGGTTCATAGTTGTGTTCATTGATGACATCTTGGTCTATTCAAGAGATGAGACCGAACATGCTGAGCACCTGAGACTGGTGTTGCAAATTTAGCGGGATAAGCAGTTATATGCTAAGTTCAGTAAGTGTGAGTTCTGGTTAAGAGAGGTTAGCTTCTTGGGTCATGTGGTATCCGCATCGGGTATTCAAGTTGACCCGAGCAAAATTTCAGCCATACTTAACTGGAAGCCTCCAAGAAATATTACCGAAGTTTGGAGCTTTTTGGGGCTTCTCGGTTATTACCGACGATTTGTCAAAGGTTTCTCGATGATAGCCACACCAATGACGAAGCTACTTCAAAAGGATGTTAAGTTCGAATGGACGGAGAAATGTCAGAAAAGCTTTGATCAACTAAAAACTTATTTGACTGAAGCTCCAATTTTAGTGCAACCCGAATCAGGCAAAGAGTTTGTCATTTATAGTGACGCATCCCTACTTGGGTTGGGTTGCGTATTGATGCAAGAAGGTCGAGTTGTGGCCTATGCGTCGAGACAATTAAAGCCACATGAGAAAAATTATCCGACCCATGATCTTG